>NC_057811.1:109645931-109868189 GCF_018294505.1 Triticum aestivum
TCCGGCGCCCGGCGCCGCCCGACCTACGGCCGCCTCCCTCCGGCCTCTCCCTCCTCTCCTCCGGCGTCGCCACCCACCGCCGGCGAGCTCGAGGCCCGGCCCCGGCCAGATCTGGTTCGAGGAAGCCCACGGTTGACTTCCCTTTTCTCTCCCCGAAAGTTCCAAGTTTTTTGCATTTTCATATTATATACCCCTGTTCATCATGTCATAACTCTCTGCATATAGCTCCGTTTCGCGCGTGTAATATATCGAAATGTTCATATCGTGATGCTCTGCATTTTGTTCAATTGCACCATGTTCATTAGAAGCCATCTTGATGCCCAAATCTCTGGTGCAAGAGTGCTACGTGCTGTTGTCTGCTGTTACTTAGCAGAACTTGGAGATTTGTTATTTTTGTATCATTTAATCTGTGCATCTTATGGGCATGAGATCTACATGTGTTTTGTTGTATGCCATGCCATATTTCCAGTGGTGTATGCCATGTAATTTTTTGGTCTCTGTGGTGACTAGCAGAAGCATGCAAACTAGGCTCCATAATGTTTCTGATTTCAGGGACTTCGTGATTTCTCTAAGTCTGTCTGCTGTTATTTTGTTGCCATGTAAACTTGGTGCTACAGAGAGATCCATGCAATTATGGAGTGCCATACCATGACTTAATCTTGCTCTACTTTTGCTATAAAATATTTCTGGCAGATTGTTTACGTGTTATTCAATTTTGCCAAGCTTATTGTAGTTGATCCATACATGCTATGTATTTGCTCTTGCGATGGATAGCTTCATAAACTTGTCATCTTGCTGTAGGTTTGCTTGTTTTGTCATGCATTGCTTTGTGGTGGGTGCATCAAGCTCACCAAGATGCCTTCATGTTATTGTTTCTGCCATGCTCTGTTTTCTGCTAAGTCTGAAACCTGCTAACGAAACTTGCTATGTTTACATGGTTGCCATCATATCTTCTGGTCCTTTTTGCCTTAGGGTCAGTAAGGGACTTTTGTCATATGAATTCAGTAGAATACTGACATGCCTTGTTTTGCCATGTTAAGTTCCTGTAGCATGTTGATTTCGTGCTCTGAACATTGCTACCTGATGCTGTTTTCTGCCATGTCCAGTAATTTCACTAAGTCTGTGAACCTGTTATCTTTTGCACTTTTGCCATGCTTGTTTGAGCTTGTTATGTTGTGATCTAGCCATAGCTCATTGTTCATCTTTTGTCAAGCATCTCCTGTAGATTACATTCATATGCTTTGTTTCTATGTTGGAGTGCTGTAGCATTTTTACTTGTTGCATTCTAAGTGCTATCATGCTGTTAATCGCAGATTCGTGTCATTTTTGTTTTGCTTGCCATTTGCAAACCGTGCATCCGTTTCTGGTGATCTTTATATCGATTTCGACCGAAATCATCCCATATTTCCAGTGGCATGCTTGGTTTGCCAAGTTACTGCCTTGTTCATAATTTTCCTTCCGGAGCACGCATATGCATCGCATATCATATCTCGCATATCATACATGTTTTGCATCATGTTGCTTGGGCATTTCTCGTGATTGATTGTGGTTCCATTGCTTGTGTTCTTGTCTTGGGTAGAGCCGGGAGACGAGTTCGTGAACGAGGAACCTGTTGAGTACGCTTACGAGGATCAAGCTTTCGACAACTCTGAGAACCTTGCAGGCAAGATGACCACCCCTCGAAATCACTTCTATCTTTGCTTTGCTAGTTGTTTGTTCTTTTGCCATGCTGCGCTATCTACCACTTGCAATATCATGCCTCCCATATTGCCATGTCAGCCTCTAACCATCCTTTTCCTAGCAAACCGTTGTTTGGCTAAGTTACCGCTTTTGCTCAGCCCTTCTTATAGCGTTGCTAGATGCAGGTGAAGTTGAAGTTGGTTCCATGTTGGAACATGGATATGTTGGGATATCACAATATCTCTTATTTAATTAATGCATCTATATACTTGGTAAAGGGTGGAAGGCTCGGCCTTATGCCTGGTGTTTTGTTCCACTCTTGCCGCCCTAGTTTCTGTCATACCGGTATTATGTTCCTTGAGTTTGCGTTCCTTACGCGGTTGGGTGATTTATGGGACCCCCTTGACAGCTCGCCTTGAAAAAAACTCCTCCAGCAAGGCCCAACCTTGGTTTTACCATTTGCCACCTAAGCCTTTTCCCCCGGGTTTTCGCGAGCCCGAGGGTCATCTTTATTTAAACCCCCGGGCCAGTGTTCCTCTGAGTGCTGGTCCAAACTAGAGCCACTTGCAGCGCCACCTAGGGGAAACTCGAGGATTGGTTTTAGTTGTATGTAGTGTTCATCCGGTGTGCCCTGAGAACGAGATATGTGCAGCTCCTATCTGGATTTGTCGGCACATTCGGGCGGCTTTGCTGGTCTTGTTTTACCATTGTCGAAATGTCTTGTAAACCGGGATTCTGAGACTGATCGGGTCTTTTCGGGAGAAGGTTTATCCTTCGTTGACCATGAGAGCTTATGATGGGCTAAGTTGGGACACCCCTGCAGGGTATTATCTTTCGAAAGCCGTGCCCGCGGTTATGAGGCAGATGGGAATTTGTTAATGTCCGGTTGTAGAGAACTTGTCACTTGACCTCAGCTAAAATACATCAACTGTGTGTGTAGCCGTGATGGTCTCTTCTCGGCGGAGTCCGGGAAGTGAACATGGTTTGAGTTATGTATGATGTAAGTAGGAGTTCAGGATCACTTCTTGGTCATTACTAGATGACGAGCGTTCCGTTGCTTCTCTTCTCGCTCTCTTTTGCGTATGTTAGCCACCATATATGCTTAGTGCCTGCTGCAGCTCCACCTCTTTACACCATCCTTTCCTATAAGCTTAAATAGTCTTGATCTCGCGGGTGTGAGATTGCTGAGTCCTCGTGACTCACAGATTCTACCAAAACAGTTGCAGGTGCTGACGATGTCAGTGCAGATGATGAGATCGACCTCAAGTGGGAGTTCGATGAGGAACGTGGTCGTTACTATGTGTCTTTTCCTGATGATCAGTAGTGGAGCCCAGTTGGGACGATCGGGGATCTAACATTTGGGGTTATCTTATTTTCATTTGGATCTTGACCGTAGTCGGTCTATGTGTGTATTTTGGATGATGTATGGATTATATTTATGTATTGTGTGAAGTGGCGATTGTAAGCCAACTCTTTATCCCAGTCTTGTTCATTACATGGGATTGTGTGAAGATGACCCTTCTTGCGACAAAACCACAATGCGGTTATGCCTCTAAGTCGTGCCTCGACACGTGGGAGATATAGCTGCATCATGGGTGTTACACATAGCTACACCTTTTGGCTGGCGCAATGCCATTACTTAGGGGCCAAAGAGTGTTGTCAAGAACAACTCAAACATAGGCACCCGTTGAGCACAACTCAAAATGTTGCTTGGGGATTCTTTGCTATCGCAATGAACAAACAAATCTACACTTGCAATAGGCTATCAAGCCATGGCTTGGAAGCCTGGTATATACACCTAAAACCCCGGGTTAGCCTGCCTTCATTAAGTAAGTCACTCCGCCCAGGTAAGCCTGGTATGACCCGCCAACTTGACAAGTCAATCGCATATGACCCTGAACTTGTCAATGATAGACCGGCGATTGGTTAAAGATTGAGGACCATCTTAAAAGGCTTTGTAACACAGTTTAACTCAGTGGCCTGGCAGCCCATGAAAAGCCTCGCATTTGGGCCTTGCAGCCCTTGAAAAGCCTCGACTACAAGTTTTTTTTCTCTGGTTTTTATTGGTCAGTTTTGTTTTTTCCCTTGTTAAAGTTTTGAGCTAAACCGGCGTCCAATGGCCCGGCCTGATTATAAGTCATCCGTATAAACCGGTGTTTATTTAACCCGGCCTGGAGTTAACTATAAGTTGCCAGGATGATCATCCGGTGTTTATCATAACCCGGTATCACTTATTATATACTAGCATAACATGGTTTGAGTTATCAATACTCAGTATTTGGGTCGTCACCCTTATTACAAGAATGTTGGTAAACCAACAAAGTGATTCAATATCACAGGTATGATATGTTTCATATTTCATTATTTAAAGCTATGGTTATCAACCTTGGCTATATATTGGGCATTATGACCCGTCCGGCGGTAAACCGCCAGGACAGTTTTCACTTTGTTTTATGCAGAAACAGGGCTGTGTAAAACCAATAAAGATCATAAGCAAATATAGCATGACGGATTAACAATATTGTGTGCAACAATTATGCACGATGGCATATCAGATCAGCTGTCCAAGCTAGCCTATTACAAGGCGTTTCGACTGCCCATAAGAATGATTGTTTTTCACAAAGATGACAATAGGCACAAGTTAAACCAGCTTCCGGATTATGATTCTGCCTCAGGTTGATGTGAAGGCTGCGGATCTTCCTGCGCCGGTTCATCCTCCTTCTCTCCATCCAGTGGCTGGAAGTCAACAGTTGTCCAATCAATTCCTGATAAGGCTTGAAAGACAGCTTCATCGTGTATAAGATCAGACGGTTCAACATCAGGAGCGTAAGTGTGCTTACGGATTGGCGGGATCAGACTTTTCACGTCATAAGTTGGAGCACTTATTCGCTTGCCACTGGCGTCATATACATTCTGGTAAATTGACAAGTTAGTATCTTCAGCCAACTTACTTGCCAGTGGTCGCATCTCTCTTGTGATAGCCCGAAGATTGTCATTGTTAAATTTTGAACCGTCCTCTTTTTGGCTTGGGTAACCATTTCCAACATCTTCCGGATCAAGGTCAGAGATCCAGGCCTTGGTGCGCGTCAGTGCAGTAAGGGCACCGGACCTAGCAGCGGATTTCTTCAATTCCACAATCCGGGCAGGCATCATAGACAATTTTTCCAGCGTTTCCTTGATTAGCGACGGGGGCGGATGGTTATTGGAAGCTGTGCAGATAGCTCGCTGCGCACCGGTATAAAGTTGCTCTACCAAAGTATAGACGGCCTTCAATTTTTTGCGCATATCTGCACCAAGATGAGTAACACGGCTACCTGCAAAAGGATCATATTATTATTAAACCGGAAGTTTTTATAACTGGTGTTGTTACATATTGGTGAAGAGATTGTTACCAAAGATGACAGAGGTCATGGCATCAATCTGCCGCTTCAGGCTGCTCAGATCTTCTGTGGCCGGTTTAAAGGCGTTTTCCGCATCTTCTGCCCGCTTTAACAAGGTGGTCTTTTCAGTTGCCCAATCTGCCCGTTCGCCTTTGAAGAATTCCTTCAGCTGCTCCATGGTTGTTAAAGCGGTGGTCAGCTTGCTCTTAACTTTGCAAGTTTTGTCTACCTGAGACTTGATGTTTCCTTGGAGATCAGTGATTTGGGAGTCTTTTTTGGACAACTCAGCCTGCAAAATACAGATAATAAGTTAGCATTACAACATTGAAGTCCCAACCACATAACAAGTTATCTACTTGACACTTGGGGGCTAATGCGGATTGCTTCTTATCAGCTATTAATTTAAAGTCTCAAGCACATAACAAGTTATCTACTTGACACTTGGGGGCTAATGCGTATTCGTTCTGATTCAGATGGATTGTCATCATTATAAGTGGTGAGATTAGTAGGATGTACCGGTTCATTCTAAAAAGATATAAGCCGGTTCATGGGGGCTACACCAGCAAAATGCAAATATCGATTCAAGACCCGGTTCAAACCAATGTTATGCACCGGCCCTTGGGGGCTACTGGAGTTGATACGTTAGACCAGTTCTAACAAAAGGACTGTTGGAATATTTATGCAAAGGGAAAGTGACATTTACCTCATACCGCTCCTTCATCAGGCCTACTAAACCGGCTTCAAAGTTGCGGCTTGTATACAGGCGGTTTAAAAAACCAGAATGAAGGTCTTCGGCACTGAGGTTGGTATAATTGGATAACTCGGATTTCCATTTCCCTTTGTCCATAGAAGAAATTTCTTCTTTGGCGCTATGCTTTGATAACGCGATAGGACGACCAGGGGAGCTGAAACCAAGGCCAGTTACGACAACATCGTTGTCCGTAGTTTTGGCAGGGCTTGGCGGTTTATCGGATGCTTTAGCCGGACTCGGCGGATCAACAGTTGGACTTAATGGATCAGCTGACTGGCTTTTTGGATTATTTTCTACCGGTTCAACAAGCGTGTCGGTTGCTGGAGGTTCCGGATTATCAATAACAGTGTTAGCCTCCGGGTCAATAGCCTCTGGGGTTTTCTCTGACTCGGTAGCCGGCATGGTCGGTTGGCCTATTCAATCTAGCCTTCTTGCTTGGTCTGGCTTTAGCACTGAGAAAGAGCAGACACGAAGATCGATATGACAATATAATACAAGACCAAAAATTTAAAAGTATGTTATGCTTACCCAGGAACGGTTCTCAGAGAAGGAAGTTGTGTCGCTGACGACTCGCCGGACGATGAATGGGAAGTTCCCTGATAATTTGAGTCAGACGGATTAAGAGGATATCGGATGTAACCCGCCTTAGGATAAAGGGTGTCAGGAGTATAAGCAACCTCTTGGCGGCGTTTGCGAACTGGCGAATTTGGTAAATCGGAGGAGGTCACCACTTGGCCACTATGTCGAGTTGTGCGGCGAGCTTCATGCTGCTGCGTCTTTAAAAGAAAGTGCGGGTCCAAATAAGAAAGAGGGCATGAAAATTTTACTTTCTGAATGGCTCGACGGATTCTTGGTACTGGCACAGGATCAGAATCAGAAGAAAGAATAGTTACCTCATCAGCATGGCTGGCTTCCGCTTCATCCTGATAATGATCATTGTCAATAAGGTGTATAAAAAATGAACCGAGAGAGTCAAGTTCTACCTCTGAATCCGGAATATCCAGATCATCATCAATAATGGGCTCGGACGGTTCAACGTTCCTTCTTTTCATAGGCTTTTTTGAAGCCTTGGTCTTAAGCCGAGGATTCTTTACCGGCTTATCTTGTGATTTTTCTTCCAGAATGGATCATCGGCCTGCATAGACAAATAGTAAGTCATCAAAGGAGAAATTTAACAAAGGATGGATAAAGGCAGAAATACGGTAGATTATACCTTTGGCGGTTTATTGGCAGCATAGAAAGGACTGAGCCCGGTTTTGCTGCACACATCTATTGGCTCATTAAGCATCTTTTTAACAGCTTCGGTGACTTCATCATCAGTCAGCTGGATGTCAATATGGCGTTGCGGGTCTTTCAGATCCCCTGTGTATTCGCACATTAAACCGGGTCGCCGGCTTAAAGGTAAAACGCTCCATGAAACCCAGCATCGGACAAAATCCACGCCTGTCAGCCCATTTGCAACAAAGGCTCTGAGCTTTGCCAGTTGAGGGGCATATTTTGCTCGCTCCTGGGCGGTCAACCGTTGAGGAAAGGGATGAGCTTGGGTAAGCCGGTGTGGACGGTAACCCGGCAAAGGATTTTCATTGGCTGGGGCTGTGTTGCGGCAGTAGAACCAAGTCTGATTCCAGTCCTTAGGATGACTATGAAGCTTGGCATGAGGGAAATCAACATCTCTCCTCTTCTGAATTGAAACCCCGCCTAGTTCAGTATTGGGGCCATCCGTAAACTCAGTACGGCGGTTTAGATAAAAGAAATCCCGGAACAGATCAACAGTAGGCTCCTCTTGCAGGTACACTTCACAGAATACTTGCCAGTCACAAATATTGGATATGGAGTTTGGACCGATATCTTGGGGATGGATTTGAAAGTCGGCGAGCACGTCACGGAAATTTTTTGATCCGGGAGGAGTGAAGCCTCGGCTCAGGTGATCAGTAAATACAATAACTTCTCCGTCTTGGGGTTTAGGAGGAAATTCTGGACCGGGGACTCGCCAATGAATAGTGTCCTTATTTGCTAAAGCGCCCGTTGCAACACAACCAGCCAGCTGCGCTTCCGTAACCCGGGAAGGAACCCAATTACAGGAACAGAATTGTTTGGCCATTTCTGGTGACAAGCTGGAAAAAAGCACGGTATCCGGGTTAAAGTTCATGGTTACAACTTACAAACCGGCGCAATGATGGAAGACGATGATATTTCAAGCATTTGGGTGTACTAAACCGGATTTCAGCACTTAAAGCAGGTTGGCGGTTTAACAGAGGGCTAATGGTATATGATGAGTTATCAAAGTTTAAAGGATAAACCGCCCACAATGGTATAGAGGCTACAGATTTACAAAAAATTCTAAGTATGGCGCAAACAGATTTCACAGATCGGTGGTATAAATTTGGATCTGCCACAGTTCTAAAAAGAGGAAATAAATTTAACCTAAAATGGTGGCAGTGGAAGAACACGTTTGTTTGATTGGATCTCAGGCAGTAAAAGGTGTTTTCTGAGGTTGGTAAAGGGCGCTAGACTATCATCGCCTACTTCTACTATCAGTTGCAAATCAAGTTATGAGATCTAAGAACAGAAAGAAGACGAACAGGGAAGAACACCGACGAACGGCGGAACCCTAATGCAGATCTGAGGTTGAAAAGGAAATGAACTCACCGGTGCTGCGGAACAGCGGAGGAGCGCCGCGTTGCTCTGGTTCGATCAGGTTGATGCAGCGGCCTTGGTTGATGCAGATACGAAGGACGACGGCGGCGGCAGAGCTCGGGTTCTGAGACGTCGCGAGGAAGAAGGAGACGAAGAGAAAGGGGGAAAACGGAAAGGACCCTCGGCCGTATTTATAAAGACGAAAGGATAAGGGTCAAGCGCAAGAATCGAGGAGCCTAACAAATGGATATGTGACAGATTTGTCGCCTCGATTGTCGGAGGCTCATTAATGAAGGTGAGGAATATACCATTTAAAATAACAAATGACGTCATGGCGGTTTATTATGATTCTGGATGATGACATCATGGCGGTTTACAAGATTTATGCGAGGATATGGAGGAAGAAATTTTCTCAAGGTTTTGGAGATTGACATGAACCAGTTCAAATCAATCTGGGGCCTAATGTTGGGGATATTACTACTAGGTGTAAACCGGCCAAGGAAGCCGGGTTATCCCCATAATGGATTGTTTATACTTAAAAGCCCATGAAGACAAGGAATAAAGCGGTTTACAACAGAGACTCGAAGGCCCAAGGCCCAAAGGTAGATTAAGGCCTGTAGCTATAAACCGCCATGTAGTACATGACTTGTATTGTAAGGTATGACAAAGTAGAGACCGGGCCGGTATGTGTATAAACCGGCATCGGGACTCTGTAAGCTGGCGGGCGTCGACGTGTGTATATAAAGGCACGACCCGGCGGCGGTTCAAGGAGAGGACAACAACTCGAGACTCAGGAAAAGCGTATTCGCTCCCTGGTCATCGAAACCCCAACAATTCCATCACAACTAGACGTAGGCTTTTACCTTCATCGTAAGGGGCCGAACTAGTATAAAACTCTCGTGTCCCTTGTCCGGTTTAACCCCTTTAAGCTAACCCGTTGCGATGGCTCCACGACTAAGTCCTTTCGCTAGGACATCTGCCGTGACAATTCCACGACAGACCCCTTAATCCAGGACTCCCCCAGTAGCCCCTGAACCAGGCTTCAATGACGATGTGCCCGACGCGCTGATTGTCTTCGGCATTGCAAGGCGGGTTCCTTCTCCGATTACTTTAAAGCCCCTGAATTAAAGAGCTATATTCGGCTTGTGATTTAATGTCATGCCCCTCGACTTCTGTGCCTCCATTGGTTCTGCCTCCACGTGTTGAGCGAATACGAAAGGGCAGGGTATTTTTTGCACATAACACCCCGGCTGTGCAAGAAAGGCGTCTATTTAAAGGGATTGGATCTTAGATCCCATTCCACATCCAGCAGAAAATACTTAGAGCTTTGCCAGGGGAAACCATTTAACATGGCTAGTGTCCCCAGTTCTTCCTCCCGCCCTCATGGCTCCGAAAAAGGCGATTGGGAGAAATTTTCTGTTTCCCACGACCAGCTAGTTAAACTCCAAACACAGGGATTCCTTCCCCTCGCAGATCTAGTCCCTGTTCGGGCAGGATTGACCTCCTTCTCTGGCGAAGCCTTGGCGGAAAATTTCCCCAATCCGACCAGGGGGGAATGGGTGTGCTTCGTTTCCTACTTGTTAAGAGGCGTTGGATTTCCAATCCACCCTTTCCTCCGAGGACTCTTGGAGTATTATGGCCTCCAACTGCACAACCTCATGCCAGCCTCAATCCTGCACATCGCGGGTTTTGTTGCTCTTTGCGAGCTATTCCTGGGCTGTGAGGCCCACTTTGATTTATGGAGAAAGCTATTCTGCCTCGTCCCTCGCACCCAAGAGGGGTCTGTATTTGAGGTGGGCGGTGCCGATGTATGGCGCATAGCCGGGACCGGATTCCTATCCGGCAAACCGAAGAAGGCATCCGAAGAGTGGCCTTCAGAGTGGTTCTATATTGAGGACATCGCTCTTCCTGACCCAATCCGAATGGGTCTTCCCGAATTTTCTAGTGCTCCATTGAAGAAACGCCACAGCTGGAGCCCTCGGAGCCTCGAGGGGGAAGATAGCGCAGAAGTCTGTCAATTAATGGGCAAGATAAAGACACTCGCCCAGTCCGGATTATCAATAATCGAGGTAAGGGCGACTTCCATAGTGTGGGGTGTCCAGCCGCTCCAATTCAGAGGGCTCCCTATGTGGCACTACAATGGGGAAGACGACGCCTCACGCTGCAGACGGAAGGGTCCGGACACCCCCGCCGCTTTGGCAAAAATATTGGCCGAACTGTACAAAGGGGAGAAAGAGGAGTTCACTCGTCTTAAACACCGAGATGGATTTTCCATGTACAATCCTCCTAGCTGGGTGAGTTTTAATCCCACCACTTTACTCAATTCTTTCCCCGTGTCACTTTTAATTGACATTAACCCATCCATTTGTAACAGGAATGGCGGAAGGTTACCGCGGGGATCCACAGCCCCGCCCCACAGCCAGAGGATCATAACCGGGACCTTGACCCCGGATTCGAAGAGGATCCGGACGTATTTGTAGAACTCGAGGATGGAGTATTCTACCAGGCGAGCTATGACGGCACAGAAGTAGCCATCATTGCCGACTATCCCGGCCTCCTTCCTGCCTCGCACGTAAGTAATCGGGAGACATCTCCTTCGAAAGGGCTTCCTCATTGCGCCTCACCCATCGCACTATTTCGTGCTCCAAAGGGGAGGCGCTCGATGCGCCAGGCTGCACCAGAGGCGTCTCCTAAGAGAGCGGCGCCCGCGCCGGGCAAATCTTCTAAGAGGAAGGCAAATGACAACACGGCAGAGCCTTCATCAAAGAGGTATGGATTTTCTTTTGAATATGCCCCCTGGTAGTCACATCAAACTGTGACATTGTCCGCCGTGTCTTATCAGGAAGAGCGTTTGCCGGACTATGTCCGGGGATTCTGCCGGTCACGCTTCCACCAGTCAGGTTCCAGACCCCGCCTTAAGGACGGGGGCTGATAGAGGAGTGACACCGGACTGTCCTTCTACAGAGGAGTCAGATGATGTATCCATCACAAACTCTGAAGTGGAGAGCGCCATGAATCATCGGCGCCGGAGGGCCGCTCTTCGCGACCCCGGCTTTACAAAAGAGGCATTCAATGCCTTCAGCTCGGCTGATGCATACATCCGAGCTGCTCGGGATGGGCTTACCAGAGCCATAGACCAGCATTTGAAAGATATGTGGGTAAGCACGCATTGTACAGATCTGATAATCATTTACCAGTAGCCCCCGAGACTTGAATCAGTTGATACAACTGATTTAAGGATCATTGTATAACCAGGCACTCACGGAGAAAGCCTGCTGTCCCAGGAGCTGGAAAAGTGCCGGACCCAGCTAGCTGTGGCAGCTGCCGAATAATATTTTTGGGGTTTGTAGTGATTGTAATAGTAGCAACGGAAAAGTAAATAAGCGAAGAACAATATGTGAAAAGCTCGTAGGCATTGGATCGGTGATGGAGAATTATGCCGGATGTGGTTCATCATGTAACAATCATAACATAGGGTGACACAGAACTAGCTCCAATTCATCATATAATGTAGGCATGTATTCCAAATATAGTCATACGTGCTTATGGAAAAGAACTTGCATGACATCTTTTGTCCTACCCTCCCGTGGCAGCGGGGTCCTAATGGAAACTAAGGGATATTAAGGCCTCCTTTTAATAGAGTACCGGACCAAAGCATTAACACATAGTGAATACATGAACTCCTCAAACTATGGTCATCACCGGGAGTGGTCCCGATTATTGTCACTTCAGGGTTGCCGGATCATAACACATAGTAGGTGACTATAGACTTGCAAGATAGGATCAAGAACTCACATATATTTATGAAAACATAATAGGTTCAGATCTGAAATCATGGCACTCGGGCCCTAGTGACAAGCATTAAACATAGCAAAGTCATAGCAACATCAATCTGAGAACATAGTGGATACTAGGGATCAAACCCTAACAAAACTAACTCGATTACATGATAGATCTCATCCAACCCATCACCGTCCAGCAAGCCTACGATGGAATTACTCACGCACGGCGGTGAGCATCATGAAATTGATGATGGAGGATGGTTGATGATGACGACGGCGATGGATTCCCCTCTCCGAAGCCCCGAACGGACTCCAGATCAGCCCTCCTGAGAGGTTTTAGGGCTTGGAGGCGGCTCCGTATCGTAAAACGCGATGAATCCTTCTCTCTGATTTTTTTATCCCCGAAAGTGAATATATGGAGTTGGAGTTGAGGTCGGTGGAGCGTCAGGGGGCCCACGAGGCAGGGGGGCACGCCCAGGGGGGCAGGCGCGCCCCCACCCTCGTGGACAGGGTGTGGGCCCCCTGACGTGGATTCTTCTTCCATCATTTTTAATATTTTCCAAAAATAAGTTCCGTGGAGTTTCAGGTCATTCCGAGAACTTTTGTTTCTGCACATAAATAACACCATAGAAAGTCTGCTGAAAACAACGTCAGTCCGGGTTAGTTCCATTCAAATCATGCAATTTAGAGTCCAAAACAAGGGCAAAAGTGTTTGGAAAAGTAGATACGACGGAGACGTATCAACTCCCCCAAGCTTAAACCTTTGCTTGTCCTCAAGCAATTCAGTTGATAAACTGAAAGTGATAAAGAAAAACTTTAACAAACTCTGTTTGCTCTTGTTGTTGTAAATATGTAAAGCCAACATTCAAGTTTTCAGCAAAGATTATGACTAACCACATTCACAATAACTCTTAGGTCTCATGTTTACTCATGTCAATGGCATAATCAACTAGCGAGCAATAATAATAAATCTCGAATGACAACACTTTCTCAAAACAATCATGATATGATATAACAGGATGGTATCTCGCTAGCCCTTTCTGAGACTGCAAAACATAAATGCAGAGCACCTTTAAAGATCGAGTATTGACTAGACATTGTAATTCATGGTAAAAGAGATCCATTCATAGTCATACCCAATATAAATTAACAGTAATGAATGCAAATGACAGCGGTGCTCTCCAGCTGGTGCTTTTTAATAAGAGGGTGATGACTCAACATGAAAGTAAATAGATAGGCCCTTCTCAGAGGGAAGCAGGGATTTGTAGAGGTGCCAGAGCTCGGTTTTGAAATAGAGATAAATAATATTTTGAGCGGCATACTTTCATTGTCAACATAACAACCAAGAGATGTCGATATCTTCCATGCTACACACATTATAGGCGGTTCCCAAACATAATGGTAAAGTTTATACTCCCCCTCCACCAACAAGCATCAATCCATGGCTTGCTCGAAACAACAAGTGCCTCCAACTAACAACAGTCCCAGGGGGAGTTTTGTTTGCAATTATTTTGATTTGATTTTGCATAAAGCATGGGACTGGGCATCCCGGTGACCAGCCATTTTCTCGTGAGTGAGGAGCGGAGTCCACTCCTCTTGAGAATAACCCGCCTAGCATGGAAGATACGGACAACCCTAGTTGATACATGAGCTATTCGAGCATACAAAACATAATTTTATTTGAAGGTTTAGAGTTTGGCACATACAAATTTACTTGGAACGGCAGATAGATACCGCATATAGGAAGGTATAGTGGACTCATATGGAATAACTTTGGGGTTTAAGGGATTGGATGCACAAGCAGTATTCCCGCTTAGTACAAGTGAAGGCTAGCAAAAGACTGGGAAGCGACCAACTAGAGAGCGACAACAGTCATGAACATGCATTAAAATTAATAAACATTGAGTACAAGCATGAGTAGGATATAATCCACCATGAACATAAATATCATGAAGGCTATGTTGATTTGTTTCAACTACATGTGTGAACATGTGCCAAGTCGAGTCACTTAAATCATTCAAAGGAGGATACCACCCCACTATACCACATCACAACCATTTTAATAGCATGTTGGCACGCAAGGTAAACCATTATAACTCATAGCTAATCAAGCATGGCATAAGCAACTATGATCTCTAATTGTCATTGCAAACATGTTTATTCATAATAGGCTGAATCAGGAACGATGAACTAATCATATTTACAAAAACAAGAGAGGTCGAGTTCATACCAGCTTCTCTCATCTCAATCAGTCCATCATATATCGTCATAATTGCCTTTCACTTGCACGACCGAACGATGTGAATAATAATAAGAGTGCACGTGCATTGGACTAAGCTGGAATCTGCGAGCATTCAATAAACAGGAGAAGACAAGGCAATATGGACTCTTGGTTAAATCAACAATAATGCATATAAGAGCCACTTCAACAATTTAATCATGGTCTTCTCCTATCGTCCCCCAAAGAAAAGAAATAAAACTATTTACACAGGAAAGCTCCCAACAAGCAAAAGAAGAACATGAAATCTTTTTGGGTTTTCTTTTTAATTATTACTACTACAGCAAGAAAGTAAACTAGCTAAAAGCTACAACTAATTTTTTGGTTTTCTCAAGGTTTTTTTAAACACACAAGAAGCAAGCAAGGAAAAAAAGGAAAATAAACTAGCATGGATATTACAGTGAAAGAGTATGAGCACCGACATCTAGAAATGAGTGTGTGAACATGAATGTAATGTCGGTGGGAAATACGTACTCCCCCAAGCTTAGGCTTTTGGCCTAAGTTGGTTTATTGCCACGGATGGCCTGGCGGATATCCATAGTTGTAGCCGGGGTCGTACTGGGATGAAGAAGACTCTGATTGCCACTGGTTGGAAATCATCTCCGGATCCCACTGGTAATTAGACTGTCGTGGAGGTTCAAATTGTGGTTCCGGCTCCGTGGCTGGTGTAGGGTTCCGGTAAGCGTGAATGGCCGCCAACGGAACGAGATACGGACCTGTAGATAAATTAAACAAGGAGGGAGCAGGAAAGGTAATAGTCTCAGGGTGATGTTTATGAAAGAACAATTTGTATTTAAGCGCCCCTTCCCTATTCTTAACAATAAAGTCATGCGCTACCATACTCTTATAATCTAAATAAGCAGTGGGCAGCAATTTTTCTTCTTTTTCATAGTGCCTAATAGGTATGTTATAGTGTGCAGCAAGGCGTGAGGCATAAATACCTCCAAAGATGGGGCCCTTTGTATGGTTCAGACTTAACCGTTTGGCAATAATACCGCCCATACTAACAGTGTTATCGCAGAATAAACCATGGAACAAAATGATAATATCAGGAACACTAAGGTTTCCACAGTTTCCGCGACCAATTAAACATTTACTAGCAAATATGGCAAAGTAGCGTAAAACAGGAAAACGTATGCTAGTGATTCTTGCATCGGAAACCTTCCTGGTTTCCCCCACAGTAATAGTGTCAATAAACCCGTCCACATCTTTACGATGTGGTTCCTCTAAACTACCCTCAAAAGGTATTTTGCAAACCTTGCAAAATTCATCTAATGGCATCTTCTTAACCACATCATATAAATGAAACTCTACTGAAGGAGGTGATTCCTTAGGATAATAGTAGAAGTTCTGCACAAAAGTATTGGTGAGTAAGAGATACTGTTCGCGTTGGTCGCGGAGGAAGTCGGTGAGGCCTGCATTCTCAGCCAATTCATAAAAATCATCATAAATCCTGGCTACACTCAAGAAATTATTGGAAGGACATTCACATGGCCGGACCTCCGCGGTGCGAGGCAAATTATATTTGGGCCTCTGTGCTTCCTCACTTTGCTTTTCCTTCGAGCTTCGGCTCGATGATCCCCTCAAAAATCTCTTCATTATTTTCTAAAAAAATTCTGAAATTTTTAGTAACTTCAAATAAAAGTGAACCAAGCTCAACAAAATTGATAGCAACTATTCCTACAAGTGCCTAGAGCCTATATCAAGCATTAGAACTACTTGGAACCATATAAATTTGACATGCAAGCTCAAGAACATGGTCACCTAGGCAGCACAAATTTGCAATGAATAAAGCACTAGAGCAAAAACTAATTGGACCAATGGAGGAGTCACATACCAAGGAACAATCTCCCCAAGTAGTTTTGTGAGAGGTGCTTTGAGCAAGGAGATCGAAAATCACAGCAAAATGAGCTAGAACTCGTGCTTGAGCTGGATAGTGATTTTTTTGGGAGGAAGAAGTGTCTGGGTGCAGGAATAAGTGGAGGGGGGCCACCATGGGCCCACGAGGCAGGGGGCGCGCCCTGGACCCTCGTGGCCAGGTGCTTGCTCCCCCTGCTGTGTTCTCAGTGCCAGATATTCTCAAATATTCCAGAAAAAATCATTTTCCATTTTCAGGGCATTTGGAGAACTTTTATTTTCGGGGTATTTTTATATTGCAAGGATAAATCAGAAAACAGACAGAAAAATACTATTTTTACTTTATTTCAACTAAATAACAGAAAGTAAAAGGAGGATACAGAAGGTTGTGCTTTCTAGTTTCATCCATCTCATGCTCATCAAAAGGAATCCACTAACAAGGTTGATCAAGTCTTGTTAACAAACTCATTCCGACTAACATGGAACTGGAGAAATTTCGAATAACACTATGTTACCTCAACGGGGATATGCACATCCCCAATAATAAGAATATCATATTTCTTCTTGACAGTAGGAAGAGGAAATTCAAAACCTCCAAAAAATATCGATGGAATTTTTCCAATAGAATTGATACCGTGGACTTGGGGTTGTTTCCTCGGAAAGTGTACCGTATGCTCATTGCCATTAACATGAAAAGTGACATTGGCTTTGTTTCAATAAATAACAACCCCTGTAGTATTCAAAAAAGGTCTTCCAAGAATAATAGACATACTATCGTCCTCGGGAATATCAAGAATAACAAAGTCCGTTAAAATAGTAACGTTTGCAACCACAACAGGCACATCCTCACAAATACCGACAGGTATAGCAGTTGATTTATCAGCCATTTGCAAAGATATTTCAGTAGGTGTCAACTTATTCAAATCAAGTCTACGATATAAAGAGAGAGGCATAACACTAACACCGGCTCCAAGATCACATAAAGCAGTTTTAACATAGTTTCTTTTAATGGAGCATGGTATAGTTGGTACTCCTGGATCTCCAAGTTTCTTAGGTATTCCACCCTTAAAAGTATAATTAGCAAGCATGGTGGAAATTTCAGCTTCCGGTATTTTCCTTTTATTAGTAACAATTTATTTCATATACTTGCATAAGGATTCATTTTGAGCATATCAGTTAATCGCATAGGCAAAAAGATAGGTCTAATCATTTCAGCAAAGCGCTCAAAATCCTCATCATCCTTTTTCTTGGATGGTTTGGGAGGAAAAGGCATGGGTTTCTGAACCCATGGTTCTCTTTCCTTGCCGTGCTTCCTAGCAACAAAGTCTCTCTTATCATAACGTTGATTCTTTGATTGTGGGTTATCAAGATCAACAGCAGGTTCAATTTCTACATCATTGTCATTACTAGGTTGAGCATCATCATGAACATCATCATGAACATCATCATCAACATTATCACTAGGTTCGTGTTCATTACCAGATTGTGTTTCAGCATCAGAAATAGAAATATCATTTGGATTCTTAGGTGTTTCAGCAATAGGTTCA
This sequence comes from Triticum aestivum, assembly GCF_018294505.1. Classification (NCBI taxonomy): domain Eukaryota; kingdom Viridiplantae; phylum Streptophyta; class Magnoliopsida; order Poales; family Poaceae; genus Triticum; species Triticum aestivum. The sequence goes on from NC_057811.1 coordinate 109,663,844, forward strand.
CTAGAAGCATGCAAAGTCCTATCATTTTTCTTTTTCTTCTTTTTAGAAGGACTAGGTGCATCTATATTATTTCTCTGAGAATCTTGCTCAATTCTCTTAGGACGGCCTTCAGGATACAAAGGTTCCTGAGTCATTTTACCAGTTCTAGTAGCCACTCTAACAGCATAATCATTATTCTTACTAATCAATTCATTGAGCAAATCATTCTGAGCTTTGAGTACTTGTTCTACTTGAGTGGTAACCATAGAAGCATGTTTAGTAATGAGTTTAAGTTCACCTTTAACTCTAGACATATAATCACCCAAGTATTCAAGCGTATCGGAATTGTATTTCAATTGTCTACCAAAATAAGCATTGAAGTTTTCTTGTTTGACAATAAAATTATCAAACTCTTCTAAGCATTGTCTAGCAGACTTATAGTGAGGAATATCACCTTCATCAAATCTATAGAGAGAATTTACCTTTACTACCTGTGTCGGGTTATCAAGACCATGAGTTTCTTCAATAGGTGGAGGATTAAGATCATATGTTTCTTCAACAGGCGGTAAATTAAGACCATGTATTTCTTCAATAGGAGGTAAATTCTTAACATCTTCAGCTTTAATACCCTTTTCTTTCATATATTTCTTTGCCTCTTGCATATCTTCAGGACTGAGAAATAGAACACCCCTCTTCTTTGGAGTTGGTTTAGGAATAGGCTCAGGAACTGGCTCAGGAAGTGTCCAATTATTTTCATTTGTCAACATATTATTCAATAAAATTTCAGCTTCATCCGGTGTTCTTGCCCTGAAAACAGAACCAGCACAACTATCCAGGTAATCTCTGGAAGCATCGGTTAGTCCATTATAAAAGATATCAAGTATTTCATTTTTCTTAAGAGGATGATCAGGCAAAGCATTAAGTAATTGGAGAAGCCTCCCCCAAGCTTGTGGGAGACTCTCTTCTTCAATTTGCACAAAATTGTATATATCCCTTAACGCATCTTGTTTCTTATGAGCAGGGAAATATTTAGCAGAGAAGTAATAAATCATATCTTGGGGACTACGCACACAACCAGGATCAAGAAAATTAAACCATATCTTAGCATCACCCTTTAATGAGAACGGAAATATTTTAAGGATATAAAGGTAGCGGGTTCTCTCATCATTAGTGAACAGGGTGGCTATATCATTTAATTTAGTAAGATGTGCCACAACAGTTTCAGATTCATAGCCATAAAAAGGATCAGATTCAACCAAAGTAATTATATCAGGATCAACAGAGAATTCATAATCCTTATCAGTAACACAGATCGGTGAAGTAGCAAAAGTAGGGTCATGTTTCATTCTAGCATTAAGAGATTTCTGCTTCCATTTAGCTAATAACTTCTTAAGATCACTTCTATCATTGCAAGCAAGAATAGCTCTAGCAGATTCTTCATCCAAAACATAACCCTCAGGCACAATAGGCAATTCATATTTATTAGGGGGAGAGTCTTCATAATCACTATCTTCAATATTATCAGTTTCAATAATTTCATTCTCTCTAGCCCTAGCAAATTGTTCATCAAGAAATTCACCAAGTGGCACAGTAGTATCAAGCATAGAAGTAGTTTCATCATAAGTATCATGCATAGCAGAAGGGGCATCATCAATAACATGCGACATATCAGAATGAATAGCAGAAGAAGGTTTAGGTGTCACAAGCTTACTCAAAACAGAAGGTGAATCAAGTGCAGAGCTAGATGGTAGTTCCTTACCTCCCCTCGTAGTTGAGGGATAATTTTTTTCTTAGCGTCTTTCAAGTTCTTCATAGTGACCAGCAGATACAAATCCCAAGTGACTCAAAGAATAGAGCTATGCTCCCCGACAACGGCGCCAGAAAATAGTCTTGATAACCCACTAGTATAGGGGATCGCAACAGTTTTCGAGGGTAGAGTATTCAACCCAAATTTATTGATTCGACACAAGGGGATGATACGTCTCCAACGTATCCATAATTTTTGATTGTTCCATGCTATTATATTATCTGTTTAGGATGTTTATGGGCTTTATTAAACACTTTTATATTATTTTTGGGACTAACCTATTGACCCAGAGCCCAGTGCCAGTTCCTGTTTTTTCCCTTGTTTTAGTATTTCGAAGAAAAGGAATATCAAACGAAGTCGAAACGGAATGAAACCTTCTGGAGAAGTTATTTTTGGAAAGAAAGCAACCCGGGAGACTTGGAGTTCACGTCAGGAAAGCAACGAGGGAGGCACGAGGCAGGGGGCGCGCCCACCCCCTGGGCGCGCCCTCCACCCTCGTGGGCCCCTCGTGGCTCCCCTGACGTATTTCTTCCGCCTATATATATCCATATACCCTAAAACCTTCGGGGAACAGAAGAGATCGGGAGTTCTGCAGCCGCAAGCCTCTATAGCCACCAAAAACCAATCGGGACCCTGTTCCGGCACCCTGCCGGAGGGGGGAACCCTCACCGGTGGCCATCTTCATCATCCCGGCGCTCTCCATGACAAGAAGGGAGTAGTTCACCCTCAGGGCTGAGGGTATGTACCAGTAGCTATGTGTTTGATCTCTCTCTCTCGTATTCTTGATTTGGCACGATCTTGATGTATCGCGAGCTTTGCTATTATAGTTGGATCTTATGTTGCTTCTCCCCCTCTACTCTCTTGTAATGGATTGAGTTTTCCCTTTGAAGTAATCTTATCGGATTGAGTCTTTAATGATTTGAGAACACTTGATGTATGTCTTGCCGTGCGTATCTATGGTGACAATGGGATATCACGTGATTCACTTGATGTATGTTTTGGTGATCAACTTGCGGGTTCCACCCATGAACCTATGCATAGGGGTTGGGACACGTTTTCGTCTTGATTCTCCGGTAGAAACTTTGGGGGCACTCTTTGAGGTTCTATGTGTTGGTTGAATAGATGAATCTGAGATTGTGTGATGCATATCGTATAATCATACCCACGGATACTTGAGGTGACATTGGAGTATCTAGGTGACATTAGGGTTTTGGTTGATTTGTGTCTTAAGGTGTTATTCTAGTACGAACTCTAGGGCTGTTTGTGACACTTATAGGAATAGCCCAACGGATTGATTGGAAAGAATAACTTTGAGGTGGTTTCGTACCCTACCATAATCTCTTCGTTTGTTCTCCGCTATTAGTGACTTTGGAGTGACTCTTTGTTGCATGTTGAGGGATAGTTATATGATCCAATTATGTTATTATTGTTGAGAGAACTTGCACTAGTGAAAGTATGAACCCTAGGCCTTGTTTCCTAGCATTGCAATACCGTTTACGCTCACTTTTATCATTAGTTACCTTGCTGTTTTTATATTTTCAGATTACAAAAACCTATATCTACCATCCATATTGCACTTGTATCACCATCTCTTCGCCGAACTAGTGCACCTATACAATTTACCATTGTATTGGGTGTGTTGGGGACACAAGAGACTCTTTGTTATTTGGTTGCAGGGTTGCTTGAGAGAGACCATCTTCATCCTACGCCTCCCACGGATTGATAAACCTTAGGTCATCCACTTGAGGGAAATTTGCTACTGTCCTACAAACCTCTGCACTTGGAGGCCCAACAACGTCTACAAGAAGAAGGTTGCGTAGTAGACATCAAGCAGTTTCTGGCGCCGTTGCCGGGGAGGTGAGTGCTTGAAGGTATATCTTTAGATCTTGCAATTGAATCTTTTTGTTTCTTGTGTTAGCACTAGTTTAGTTTATAAAAGAAAACTACAAAAAAATGGAATTGAGTTTGCCTCATACGCTTCATCTTTTTAATATCTTTTGTGAGTATGGTGGAAAGGAAAATTGTGCCAAAGTGTTAGAAGAAGAATGCATTAAAATGTTTGGCACTAAATATTTGAATGATGAGCATGATTGCAATCTTGTTAGTATGAACTCCTTGAATATCCATAGTACTAATGATGATTGCACTAGTCATGATGATAATATCTCCTATAAGCATGCCAATTTTTGTGGAGTGTATTGGGTTTGCAAGTACACACCAAATAGAGAAGATAGATATTGCAAGATGCATAAGCATTTAGAAACTAAATGGTTGCAAGAAAGGCTAGATGCGTGTGCTGAAAATTTGAATTTTCTTAGCCGTACTTGTGAACTTTGCAATGAACATGATCATTTCAGTACCCAATGCAAATTGTTTCATGATCGTATCGTGTCCAAAAATTGTGATGACTTGATTTCCCTGGCACATTATAATGAACTTAGTTTGCTTATGGGTTACGAAGAAATGAAACGTATAACTAAGGATATTCCGGAATTTGCCCTTGATAGAGTTCTTCAATTCGATCTAGAAGAAATTTATATGTATTGTGCGGTGAATTGCATTGAAAATCCTTATATTGCCAATTACATAAAGAGAAGAAAACAAATAGAAGATGAAGAGAACACTAATGAAAGGGAAGAGACTTCCCAATATCCTCCTATTATTTCTTATGATGAATCAGGTAACGAGGAGGAGCCTTCTATTCAACCAATCTCATTAATAAGGAGCTCCAAAAAGAGGATTGAACCCACACATGATGTGGTGAAGAAGAAGAAAAGAAAAAGGAAGAGATGTAAAAAGATATCTCTCCCAAATAATGTTGCTCCTATTATTGTTGTGCCTCATGAAAATGAATCAAAAATAATTGTGGAAGATGATGCACTTGATGATGATCTCGTTATGCCTATTGCTTGTTGTGATGATTATGATTGGGAAGATAATGATACTTCCTATGATCTTGAAAATCTTTTTGGCACTTGCTTGGAAGAATATGATAATTGCTATACTATACTATTAATGATGAGAGTGATTATGCCTATGATATGAAAAGGCCCAAGCTTGGGGTTGCTATGATTGATGAGGATGACATATTTGCGAATATATTTGCTGAAATTAATGTTTGTCCCAAGCTTGGGGATGCTATGTCTAATGATGATGATATTTTTAGCCTCCCAAGTTTTGATATGCAAAGTTGTTATGATGATAGCATGCCTTCTACCTATGATGATTATATTGATGAAAGTGGGTTTGGAAGAGTGTCAACTTTAGGAAGTAATGATCCCACTATTTTGGAGGATGTTGAATCTTATAATATTTATGAAAGTGGATTTGGAGAGGTCATGACTTTATTTAGTGATGATTCCACTATCTTGGAAGAGGTTTCAATCGATTATGATGAGAACAAAGTTGCTACTTATGATGATTATTGTGATGAAACTTATGCTATAAAAAGTAGTGATGATTATATTTATAAAACTTGTCATGATTATGATTACCCTTTTTCTGAACATTACTCTTTTAATGTGGAAACAATTTATAGTATTCAAGTCTCTTATGATACTCCCACTATTCCGAATGAGAAGAATTTTGCTTATGTGGAGAGTAATAAAATTTCTATGCAAGTAGATCATGAAAAGAATGCTTTAGGTGCTGGTTATATTGTTGAATTCATTCATGATGCTACTGAAAATTATTATGAGGGAGGATCATATGCTTCTAGATATTGCAATAATATCAAGTTTCCTCTCTATGTGCTTAAAATCTTGAAGTTATGCTTGTTTTACCTTCCTATGCAAGTTGATTCTTGTTCCCATAAGTTGTTTGCTCACAAAATCCCTATGCATAGGAAGTGGGTTAGACTTAAATGTGCTAGTCATATTCTTCATGATGCTCTCTTTATGTTTCAATTCTTATCTTTTATGTGAGCATCATTGAAATCATCATGCCTAGCTAGGGGTGTTAAACGATAGCGCTTGTTGGGAGGCAACCCAATTTTATTTTTGTTTCTTGCTTTTTGGTTCTGTTTAGGAATAAATAATCCATCTAGCTTCTGTTTAGATGTGGTTTTGTGTTTTAATTAGTGTTTGTGCCAAGTAGAACCTTTGGGAAGACTTGGGTGAAGTCTTTATGATCATGCTGTAAAAAACAGAAACTTTAGCGCTCACGAGATTAGCTAAAACTTTTTACTGGAGAGGGATATTTAGTTGATTTTTTTTGCAGATGATTACTAGACAAATTCCTCAGGTCCACAAATTTATTTTAGAATTTTTGGAGTTCCAGAAGTATACGTTTGATACAGATTACTACAGACTGTTCTGTTTTTGACAGATTCTGTTTTCATTGTGTTGCTTGCTTATTTTGATGAATCTATGGCTAGTAAAATAGTTTATAAACCATAGAGAAGTTGGAATACAGTAGGTTTAACACCAATAAAAATAAATAATTAGTTCATTACAGTACCTTGAAGTGGTGTTTTGTTTTCTTTCGCTAACGGAGCTCACGAGATTTCTGTTAAGTTTTGTGTTGTGAAGTTTTCAAGTTTCAGGTAAAGATTCGATGGGCTATGGAATAAGGAGTGGCAAGAGCCTAAGCTTGGGGATGCCCAAGGTACCCCAAGGTAATATCCAAGGACAACCAAGAGCCTAAGCTTGGGGATGCCCCGGAAGGCATCCCCTCTTTCGTCTTCGTTCATCGGTAACTTTACTTGGAGCTATATTTTTATTCACCACATGATATGTGTTTTGCTTGGAGCGTTATTTTATTTTCTTTAGTTTTGCTTGCTTTTTGAATAAAATACCAAGATCTGAAATTCTTAAATGTTAGAGAGTCTTCACATAGTTGCATAATTATTCGACTACTCATCGATCTTCACTTATATCTTTCGGAGTAGTTGGTTGTTTGCTCTAGTGCTTCACTTATATCTTTTAGAGCACGGTGGTGGATTTATTTTGAAGAAATATATGAACTCTCATGCTTCCCTTATATTATTTTGAGAGTCTTTAGAACAGCATGGTAATTTGCTTTGGTTATGAATTTAGTCCTAATATGATGGGCATCCAAGAGGGATATAATAAAAACTTTCATATAAAGTGCATTGAATACTATGAGAAGTTTGATTCTTTATGATTGTTTTGAGATATGAAGATGGTGATATTAGAGTCATGCTAGTGGAGTAGTTGTGAATTTGAGAAATACTTGTGTTAAAAGTTTGTGATTCCCATAGCATGCACGTATGGTGAACCGTTATGCGATGAAGTCGGAGCATGATTTATTTATTGATTTTCTTCCTTATGAGTGGCGGTCGGGGACGAGCGATGGTCTTTTCCTACCAATCTATCCCCCTAGGAGCATGCGCGTAGTACTTTGTTTCGATAACTAATAGATTTTTGCAATAAGTATATGAGTTCTTTATGACTAATGTTGAGTCCATGGATTATACGCACTCTCATCCTTCCACCATTGCTAGCCTCTCTAATACCGCGCACCTTTCGCCGGTATTATAGACCCACCATATACCTTCCTCAAAACAGCCACCATACCTACCTATCATGGCATTTCCATAGCCATTCCGAGATATATTGCCATGCAACTTACCACCGTTCCGTTTATTATGACACGCTCCATCATTGTCATATTGCTTTGCATGATCATGTAGTTGACATCGTATTTGTGGCAAAGCCACCGTTCATAATTCTTTCATACATGTCACTCATGAGTCATTGCACATCCCGGTACACCGCCGGAGGCATTCATATAGAGTCATATTTTGTTCTAAGTATCGAGTTGTAATTCTTGAGTTGTAAGTAAATAAAAGTGTGATGATCATCATTATTAGAGCATTGTCCCAGTGAGGAAAGGATGATGGAGACTATGATTCCCCCACAAGTCGGGATGAGACTCCGGACTAAAAAAAAAGAGGCCATAAAAAAGAGAAAAGGCCCAAATAAAAAAATAAAAAAATGAGAGAAAAAGAGAGAAGGGGCAATGCTACTATCCTTTTACCACACTTGTGCTTCAAAGTAGCACCATGATCTTCATGATAGAGAGTCTCCTATGTTGTCACTTTCATATACTAGTGGGAATCTTTCATTATAGAACTTGGCTTGTATATTCCAATGATGGGCTTCCTCAAAATGCCCTAGGTCTTCGTGAGCAAGCGAGTTGGATGCACACCCACTTAGTTTCTTTTGTTGAGCTTTCATACACTTATAGCTCTAGTGCATCCGTTGCATGGCAATCCCTACTCACTCACATTGATATCTATTGATGGGCATCTCCATAGCCCGTTGATACGCCTAGTTGATGTGAGACTATCTTCTCCTTTTTGTCTTCTCCACAACCACCATTCTATTCCACCTATAGTGCTATGTCCATGGCTCACGCTCATGTATTGCGTGAAGATTGAAAAAGTTTGAGAACATCAAAAGTATGAAACAATTGCTTGGCTTGTCATCGGGGTTGTGCATGATTTAAATATTTTGTGTGATGAAGATAGAGCATAGCCAGACTATATGATTTTGTAGGGATAACTTTCTTTGGCCATGTTATTTTGAGAAGACATGATTGCTTTGTTAGTATGCTTGAAGTATTATTATTTTCATGTCAATATTAAACTTTTGTCTTGAATCTTATGGATCTGAATATTCTTGCCACAATAAAGAAAATTACATTGAGAATTATGTTAGGTAGCATTCCACATCAAAAATTCTGTTTTTATCATTTACCTACTCGAGGACGAGCAGGAATTAAGCTTGGGGATGCTGATACGTCTCCAACGTATCTATAATTTTTGATTGTTCCATGCTATTATATTATCTGTTTTGGATGTTTATGGGCTTTATTAAACACTTTTATATTATTTTTGGGACTAACCTATTGACCCAGAGCCCAGTGCCAGTTCCTGGTTTTTCCCTTGTTTCAGTGTTTCGAAGAAAAGGAATATCAAACGAAGTCGAAACGGAATGAAATCTTCTGGAGAAGTTATTTTTGGAAAGAAAGCAACCCGGGAGACTTGGAGTGCACGTCAGGAAAGCAACGAGGGAGGCACGAGGCAGGGGGGCGCGCCCACCCCCCTGGGCGCGCCCTCCACCCTCATGGGCCCCTCGTGGCTCCCCTGACGTATTTCTTCCACCTATATATATATATATCCATATACCCTAAAACCTTCGGGGAACAGAAGAGATCAGGAGTTCCGCCGCCGTGGCCTCTATAGCCACCAAAAACCAATCGGGACCCTATTGCGGCACCCTGTCGGAGGGGGGAACCCTCACCGGTGGCCATCTTCATCATCCCGGCGCTCTCCATGACGAGGAGGGAGTAGTTCACCCTCGGGGCTGAGGTTATGTACCAGTAGCTATGTGTTTGATCTCTCTCGCGTGTTCTTGATTTTGCACGATCTTGATGTATCGCGAGCTTTGCTATTATAGTTGGATCTTATGTTGCTTCTCCCCATCTACTCTCTTGTAATGGATTGAGTTTTCCCTTTGAAGTAATCTTATCGGATTGAGTCTTTAATGATTTGAGAACACTTGATTTATGTCTTGCCGTGCGTATTTGTGGTGACAATGGGATATCACGTGATTCACTTGATGTATGTTTTGGTGATCAACTTGCGGGTTTCGCCCATGAACCTATGCATAGGGGTTGGCACACGTTTTCGTCTTGATTCTCCGGTAGAAACTTTGGGGGCACTCTTTGAGGTTCTATGTGTTGGTTGAATAGATGAATCTGAGATTGTGTGATGCATATCGTATAATCATACCCACGGATACTTGAGGTGACATTGGAGTATCTAGGTGACATTAGGGTTTTGGTTGATTTGTGTCTTAAGGTGTTATTCTAGTACGAACTCTAGGGCTGTTTGTGACACTTATAGGAATAGCCCAACGGATTGATTGGAAAGAATAACTTTGAGGTGGTTTCGTACCCTACCATAATCTCTTCATTTGTTCTCCGCTATTAGTGACTTTGGAGTGACTCTTTGTTGCATGTTGAGGGATAGTTATATGATCCAATTATGTTATTATTGTTGAGAGAACTTGCACTAGTGAAAGTATGAACCCTAGGCCTTGTTTCCTAGCATTGCAATACCGTTTGTGCTCACTTTTATCATTAGTTACCCTGCTGTTTTTATATTTTCAGATTACAAAAACCTATATCCACCATCCATATTGCACTTGTATCACCATCTCTTCGCCGAACTAGTGCACCTATACAATTTACCATTGTATTGGGTGTGTTGGGGACACAAGAGACTCTTTGTTATTTGGTTGCAGGGTTGTTTGAGAGAGACCATCTTCATCCTACGCCTCCCACGGATTGATGAACCTTAGGTCATCCACTTGAGGGAAATTTGCTACTGTCCTACAAACCTCTGCACTTGGAGGCCCAACAACGTCTACAAGAAGAAGGTTGCGTAGTAGACATCAGGGGAGCCAAAGAATATTCTAAAGTATTAGCAGTTGAGTTGTCAATTCAACCACACCTGGATAACTTAGTATCTGTAGCAAAGTGTTTAGTAGCAAAGTAGTATGGAAGTAACGGTAACGGTAGCAAAAGTAACATTTTTGGGTTTTGTAGTGATTGTAAGAGTAGCAATGGAAAAGTAAATAAGCGAAGAACAATATGTGAAAAGCTCGTAGGAATTGGATCGGTGATGGAGAATTATGCCGGATGTGGTTCATCATGTAACAGTCATAACATAGGGTGACACAGAACTAGCTCCAATTCATCAATATAATGTAGGCATGTATTCTGAATATAGTCATACATGCTTATGGAAAAGAACTTGCATGACATCTTTTGTCCTACCCTCCCGTGGCAGCGGGGTCCTAATGGAAACTAAGGGATATTAAGGCCTCCTTTTAATAGAGTACCAGACCAAAGCATTAACACATAGTGAATACATGAACTCCTCAAACTATGGTCATCATCGGGAGTGGTCCCGATTATTGTCACTTCGGGGTTGCCGGATCATAACACATAGTAGGTGACTATAGACTTGCAAGATAGGATCAAGAACTCATATATATATTCATGAAAACATAATAGGTTCAGATCTGAAATCATGGCACTCGGGCCCTAGTGACAAGCATTAAGCATAGCAAAGTCATAGCAACATCAATCTCAGAACATAGTGGATACTAGGGATCAAACCCTAACAAAACTAACTCGATTACATGATAGATCTCATCCAACCCATCACCGTCCAGCAAGCCTACGATGGAATTACTCACGCACGGCGGTGAGCATCATGAAATTGGTGATGGAGGATGGTTGATGATGACGACGGCGACGGATTCCCCTCTCTGGAGCCCCGAACGGACTCCAGATCAGCCCTCCCGAGAGGTTTTAGGGCTTGGCGGTGGCTCCGTATCGTAAAACATGATGAATCCTTCTCTCTGCTTTTTTTCTCCCCGAAAGTGAATATATGGAGTTGGAGTTGAGGTCGGTGGAGCGTCAGGGGGCCCACGAGGCAGGGGGCGCCCAAGGGGGGCAGGCGCGCCCCCTACCCTCGTGGACAGGGTGTGGGCCCCCTGACGTGGATTCTTCTTCTAGTATTTTTAATATTTTCCAAAAATAAGTTCCGTGAAGTTTCAGGTCATTTCGAGAACTTTTTTTTCTGCACATAAATAACACCATAGAAAGTCTGCTAAAAACAGCGTCAGTCCAGGTTAGTTCCATTCAAATCATGCAAGTAAGAGTCCAAAACAAGGGCAAAAGTGTTTGGAAAAGTAGATACGACGGAGACGTATCACCGAACTGGAGAAATCCAAGGAGGCACCGCCTGGTAAGGTTCCTCTCCAACGAGAAAAATATAATCATATATCAGCAAAATTAATACTGTTGTATTTCCCATGGCAGGATCGTCAGATGAACTGAAGGAGGAGCTGAATGTCACGCAAGCGGGTGAACAAGAGGCCAAAAGGCAACTGGCCGTGGGCGAACGTGTGCTGACACGGGTCAGGGATGATAAAAACAAGCTGCAGGATTCCAACACCCTGCTGGGCGAAGAACTAAAAGATGTGGGAGCCCAGCTTGCTGACGCCGTAAAGGAAAATAGGAGGCTACGAGGCGGCATATTCAATATGCTTTTGAACTTGCCTCCGTGTAATTTGGCGAGGAAAGGAACTGATAGATTTATGTCTGCAGGTATGCTGACTGGTCGTCCCGAAGAGGAAATGTCCGGATCTCAAGGCGACCTGCTACAAGAGCTGTCCCAAGTGCACGAGCGAGCTCGGCAAGCAATGTGGAGTGTTGCCAAGGCCTTGTGGCCATCCGCCTCCCCTCCAGGAAGTATGGAGGAGCTTGTGAATTTATTCAAAGGGGCTCGGCGGCATTTTCGATTATGGAAGATATCAGCCTGCCAAGAAGGTGCGCGAGAGGCCTGGGCCATGGTGAAAACATGGTACACCAAGCTTGATCTGAATCATATGGCCTGAGTCAGACTTCGGGGGTCAGATGGACAAGAAATTCCAGTTAGTTTGGTGTATGAGCAAGTAAAGATAGACGCCAAATATTCCCAACAGGATTGTAAGCTAAACAGCCTACTAGACGGCATAGAGGAAGAAGTTTTTGAGTCCAAGTGACTATGTACTTCAATTGATATATTTGTCCCTAGCCGGATTGTAAAACGATTGTCATGGCAGACCTTTTTGCTTCGACCTCTGGACCCGAAGGTGCGGAGTGTTTCCGAATACCGGAGCGGCAATATAGACCGGGGTATGCGTGGAAACCAGGCGTAGGGGTCATAGTTGCTTGAATAGACAAGTTGTATCCGGCTAGCTACGTTATATTACATTGTGATTGTAAGAAACATCTTCCAGGGAGAATAGTTCCGTTAAGGGTTCCTTTCCCTGGGTGAACATGCGTTAGTGTGCATGCCCGAACTATGATTGAAAAATCGCAGTATACGTAACATCTGGGGGTTCATAGTGTAATGAGTGTAAAACGTCTTTAGTCCACCGACCGAATGTTCCCTTAAGAACGCTAGCTTTCGGCTTCACCCAGTCTGAGGTACACGTCCGGATGACCCGGCTGTAACAATCGCAGAGGTGCTCCCTTTATGCCCTAGCCAAACAAACGGGAGCGTAGGGCATAAGCATAGGAGCCAGGCAACCCAGCTTGGCCAAAACTTAAGTCATAACGATGCATATAATGGCGAAGAAAAGGTACATATGAGGAAAGGACACATATGCGGTGAGCTTGATGCTTGACAAATAATAATAAGCTTATGTACAAGAAGCCCCCAGGTATTATGCACATACATATTTAAGGATGTGTACGTCATAGGTGTGCAGTTTAGCCACACAAGAGCTTAAAGCTAAAAAAAGTTAAAGAGAGGGAAAAAAATAATGGAGACAAAGGGAGAAGAAGATGAACAAAGAGTCCGGCCCTAGGCGTAGAATCTTTGGAGTCTGGCGGCATTCCACGGGTTCGGCTCTAAGCGATTGTCCGATGCATCACGCAAGTGGTATGCTCCTCTAGTGAGAACTTCATCTATGATGAAGGGACCCTCCCACTTGGGCTTGAGCTTGTCCTTTTTCTTCTCTGGCAAGCGTAGAACGAGTTCGCCAACATTATAAGTCTTGGCCCACACTTCTCTGCTTTGATATCTGTGAGCCTGTTGTTGATAAAATGCAGAACGGGCTTTTGCAACGTCGCGCTCCTCCTCCAAGGCATCTAAGCTGTCCGGCCGATCAAGCTTGGCCTCTCTCTCTTCATACATGCGCACTCGAGGTGAGTCATGAATAATGTCGTAGGGCAACACGGCCTCTGCGCCATACACCATGAAGAAAGGTGTGTATCCGGTAGTGCGATTGGGCGTGGTCCGGAACCCCCAGAGTACGGAGTCGAGCTCCTCAAGCCAGTGCTTGTCTGATTCTTTCAAAGACCGCACTAGTCTAGGCTTAATGCCGCTCATAATAAGACCATTAGCCCGTTCGACTTGACCGTCTGTTTGTGGGTGATAGACGGAGGCGTAATCGAGCTTAATGCCCAGGTTAGCACACCAGGTTTTTACTTCATCGGCTGTAAAATTGGAGCCGTTATCGGTGATGATACTGTGTGGGACACCATAACGGTGCACGACACCGGATATAAAGTCGATCACGTGTCCGACTTCGGCCGTTTTAACTGGTTTGGCCTCTATCCAGTTGGTGAATTTATCTACCATCACCAGCAGATACTTTTTCTTATGGCTTCCCCCTTTAAGGGGTCCGACCATATCAAGCCCCTAGACCACAAAAGGCCAAGTAATGGGGATTGTTTGTAGAGCGGTGGGCGGCATATGGCTTTGATTGGCAAAAAGTTGGCATCCGACACAGCGTTGGACAAGGTCCTATGCATCTGCTCGGGCCGTCAGCCAAAAGAAACCTGTACGGAAGGCTTTGCTTACAAGGGCCCGAGCCGCGGCGTGCTGACCGCCGAGACCAGCATGGATTTCAGCCAGGAGCTGCCGCCCCTCTTCTTCGGAGATGCATCTTTGAAGGACTCCGGTAGTGCTTTTCTTGTAGAGCTCTCCTTCATGGACCTTGCAGGCTTTCGAGTGCCGGACAATGCAGCGAGCCTCATTCTGATCCTCAGGGAGCTCACGCCTATTAAGGTAGGCCAAGAAGGGTTCGGTCCATGGGGCAATTACTGCCATTATTAGATGGGCCGATGGTGTTATTTCGGTGGCTGAGCCCCCGATGATATCGGCATTGTGTTCGGAATCTGGGGGTATAATCGGATCCGGACTGGTGTTGCTGCTCTCCCCCTGCCACACCACGGATGGCTTGAAGAGCCTTTCCAAGAAGATGTTAGGCGGGACAGGGTCACGCTTGCCGCCAATGCAAGCAAGGACATCCGCTGCTTGATTACTTTCTCGAGCCACATGATGAAACTCGAGTCCCTCGAACCGGGTCGATATTTTGAGTATGGCGTTACGATAGGCTGCCATCTTCGGATCTTTGGCGTCGAAATCTTCATTTATTTGGGATATTGCGAGATTTGAATCCCCGCGCACCTCCAGGCGTTGTATGCCCATGGAGGCAGCCATCCGAAGACCGTGTAACAAGGCCTCATATTCGGCTGCATTGTTGGAGTATGTGTATAATATCTGGAGTACGTACTGGACTGTGTCCCCAGTGGGGGACGTTAAGACAACGCCCGCTCCTAAGCCGGCCAGCATTTTGGAGCCCTCGAAGTGCATGACCTAGTTGGAATATGTGCCGTACTCTTTAGGGAGTTCAGCCTCTGTCCATTCGGCGACGAAGTCGGCCAATACTTGGGATTTAATGGCTCGGCGCGGTTTGTATGTTATGTCAAATGGCAGGAGCTCAATGGCCCACTTGGCAATCCGGCCCATAGCGTCGCGGTTGTTTATTATGTCATTGAGTGGTACTTCGGAAGCCACCGTGATCAAGCACTCTTGAAAGTAGCGTCGTAGCTTCCGGGATGCCATGAAGACGGCATATGCTATCTTTTGGTAATGAGGGTACCGGGATTTGCATGGTGTGAGTACGGTGGATACGTAGTATACCGGTTTCTGAAGTGGGAATTTGTTTCCGTCCTCCTCTCACTCAATGACGAGCACTGCACTCACCACCTGGTGTGTTTCCGAGATGTATAATAACATGGGTTCGCCGATGTTCGGTGTGGCCATGATTGGGTTGCTCGCTAAAAGAGCCTCTATTTGTTCCAGTCCGGCCGTTGCCGCATCCGTCCACTCGAAGTGGTCGTTGCGTCGGAGAAGGCGATAAAGTGGCAATGCTTTTTCCTGGAGATAAAGCGGCTTAAAGCTGCCACACATCCGGCTAGTTTCTGGACCTATTTAAGGTTTGTTGGTGTGGCCAGTTGTGACAAATCTTGGATTTTGGCTGGATTTGCCTCAATTCCTCTATTGGAAACGATGAAGCCCAGCAGTTTTCCCACGGGTACGCCGAAAACACATTTTTCCGGATTGATCTTGATGTCATATGTATGAAGGTTGTCAAATGTGAGACGTAGGTCGTCTATTAATGATTCGACGTGCCTAGTCTTAATGACGATGTCATCCACATATGCTTCGACTGTTTTGCCGATTTGTTTCTCCTGGCATGTTTGAATCATGCGTTGGTAGGTGGCGCCGGCGTTTTTTAGCCCAAAGGGCATAGTGTTGAAGCAGAAAGGCCCGTATGGGGTAATGAATGCCGTTGCGGCTTGATCGGACTCCTTCATTTTGATTTGATGGTATCCGGAGTATGCGTCGAGGAAACACAATGAGTCGTGTCCTGCAGTAGCATTAATAATCTGATCGATGCGGGGGAGGGGAAGGGATCCTTGGGGCAGGCCTTGTTGGGGTCTTTGAAATCGACGCACAGGCGCCAGGATTTATCCTTCTTTGGCACCATCACCAGGTTTGCTAGCTAGTCCGGGTGTTTTATTTCTCTGATGAATCTGGCCTCGATTAACTTGGCTAGCTCCTTCCCCATAGCTTATCGTTTGGGTTCAGAAAAGCGCCGCAATGTTTGCTTGACCGGCTCATATCCTTTCAATATATTGAGGCTGTGTTCGGCCAGCCTGCGTGGGATTCCTGGCATACCAGAAGGGTGACAGACGAATATGTCCCAGTTCTCGCGCAGGAATGTTCGTAGTGCGGCGTCAACTGTTGGGTCTAGCTGTGCCCCGATGGAAGCTGTCTTCTTGGGGTCCGTCGGGTGGACTTGAAATTTGACTATTTCGTCTGCTGGTTTGAAGGAGGTGGATTTGGGCCGCTTATCAAGGATTACATCATCCCTATCCACCGTGGAGCGAAGTGCGGTTAACTCTTCGGCCGCGAGGACCTCGGACAGTGCCTCGAGGGCCAGGGATGCGGTTTTATTTTCGGCATGGAGTGCTATGTCCGGATCACTGGTGAGAGTGATAATACCATTGGGCCCGGGCATCTTGAGCTTCATATACCCGTAATGGGTATGGCTTGAAAGCGTGTGAATGCATCTCGCCCCAACAGGGCGTGATATCCACTGTTGAAAGGGGCCACCTGGAAGGTTATCTCTTCGGAACGATAGTTCTCCGGCATGCCGAATAGTACGTCGAGCGTGATTTTCCCCGCGTATCGTGCCTCCCGGCAGGGATAATCCCTCAGAAGGTCGTATTGCTTTGCTCGATGCGGCTCTTGTCTATTTCCATTTTGTTGAGTGTATCCTCATAGATGAGGTTTAGTCCGCTGCCGCCGTCCATGAGCAGTTTAGTGAGCCGAAAGCCATCCACAATTGGATTGAGGACCAGGGCGGCTGGTTCCCGGACTGACTGGAATTTTGGTTCGTCACTGGCATTGAAAGTTATGGCCATGTCGTTCCAGGGGTTTATTGCTGCGACTTGGCAGACTTCGGTGAGGTCGCGGAGTGCCCTCTTGCGCCGATTGTTTGAAGCGAAAGTCTCGAAGACCGTCAATACTCTGAGGTCGTCGTCTTTCGGGGGGCGTTGCTCGGAGGAGTTTTTGGTGAGGATATCCTCGCCGCTCTTGGCCACTTACCGGAGTATCCAACATGCTCTAAGGCTGTGGGTTGGTATGGTATCCGGTGCCGTGTGTATTTTGCATGGCCTGTCGAGCCATCCCTCCAGAACTGTTCCGCGTCCCATAGTGGGCTTAGTTTTCTTTACTATGGGGTCGGGCGCCCCATGAGGGTGCATCCTTTTTGCCCGCCCGAGGGGTTGAGTTTTTTTTGAAGGGTGAATGACAGTGGGAGAGGCTCCCCCTGACTTTGTATTACTCACAAAGGAACAGTTACATATGCGTTACAAAGGGTTTTTGCGGCCCCCCGACCATGCAAGCTAGCTACAACCCTAGTGACCCAAATTTACAATGTAACTAGCAGGAAGGGGCGAAGTTCCTCTCTGCAGTTATGTGTTAGCAACTCCAAGAGATGCTTGAATCTAGCCAGCCATGCTCCGAAGGAATGCTGAATCCCTCTAAAGTGTTGGTTGTTTCTCTCCATCCATAGACTCCAAGCAGCCAAAAGAAATATGTCCATGAAAAGAGGTTGCCTCCAGTTATCCCTACCCCCACGCAGCAGAGCCAATCTGTTGGCACCTATCGGCCACGCCAATCCAACTTTACTCCAGCAGTGTTGACTAAAGGGGCAATTGAAGAACAGATGTTCCACAGTTTCCTCGGGAGGGTTTTGACAGAACATGCATGTGTAGTTGCCCCCCGCGACAGCAAAATGTCTGCGTTTGAGCATATTCCTGGTATTCAGACGATCAACTAGGAGTAGCCACCCGAACATCTTGAATTTGATCGGGCTCTTGGCTTTCCAGAGCCAACCGAACGCCTCATCTGCCACAACCTGCTTGTAGCAGTGATTATAGAATTTCTTGGACGAGAAACGCCCGAGCGTGCATTCCCAAATGTCACAACGGTCGTTGGCCACATGAATTTGCGTCGACCCCTGCTGGATCTCTTTGATTTCCTCTCTCGCCTGGATCGAGAGAGGTAGACTAAAGATCATGGCTGGGTCAGTTGCAGTAAGAACCTTAGCAATGGAGTCGTCTTCATTCAAGCAAAATGAGAAAGCCCGTGGGTACATGTCCATGAGTGGGGAATCCTGACTACTATCAAACCAAACATCTTTCCAAAATAAAGCGCTAGAGCCATCCCCCGGGGTGACTTTGGTGATCCCCCGGAAGACCCCACTGAGTTGCATCACGTCCTTCCACCAGAAAGAGCGCACTACATCAGTTGCATGCGGTATTTTGTTTCTGTAGTAAGCGTCCCAAACCAGCTCCACCCAGGGGACATCTTCATGATTATAGAATTTGAATAGATGTTTCAGGAGAAGGGCAACATTCTGTGTTTTGATATCAATAACACCAAGGCCTCCGCAGCGTTTTGGGTGGCAGACAAGTTCCCAGGCCGCAAGGGAGTTGTTCTTGACCCCATCGTCAGATTTTTTTTGCCCAGAGGCAATATCTGCGCAGTTTGTCCAGATGCTCGATCACTTTTGGGTGCAATTTGATTGTGCACATTGCATATATCAGCATCAAAGTCACAACAGAATTGACCAAAGTCAGTTTGGCCCTGGATGACATCAGCGACAACGCAGTGGACGTCTTCCTCTCGACTGCATGTACTAGCGACATGAGATCAACAACACTTGGCCTCGTCGTCCCCATTGGGAGGCCGAGGTAGGTGAAAGGCATGGAACCAACAGAACAGCCAAAAACCCCAGCCAATTCAGAAGCACGCTGGTGATCAATGTTAATGGGTTTAAGAGTTGATTTCTGGAAATTGATCTTCAGCCCAACCGAATCAGCATAATCCTCCAAGATAGTTTTCATACGGGCAGCCTGTTTAGGACATGCCTGCATAACCAAAATCGTGTCGTCAGCGTATTGAACAACGGGGAAGTCACGTGCACTGTCACGAGGGAGAGGAAGCTCAACTAGTCCTCGAGCGAAAGCATCATTAATTGCTGCTTGGAGAAGGTCAGCCGCAATGACAAAGATCAACGGTGAGAGAGGGTCACCCTGTCACACACCACATTTACAATTAAATTTCTGACCAGGAACTCCATTAAGGAGTACAGAAGAAACCCCCGAGCCAAAGATCGTTTTCATCCATCCGAGCCATTTGTCATCAAAACCCATGTGCTTCATGATCTCCATCATGGGGGCATGCTCAATCGTGTCAAACGCCTTAGCAAAGTCAAACTTGAGGAGGATATTTTCCCTCGCTGAGGTATGGCATTGATGGATGTATTCAAACGACCACGCCAGGCAATCTTGGATTGTCCTCCCTTTGATGAAACCGTACTGGTTTTTGTGGATGATTTTGAGGATGACTTTCTGCAACCGGTTAGCCAAGATCTTTGTGATGATTTTCAGACAACAATTCAGTAAAGTAATTGGTCTATAATCATTTGCAGTTTCTGGATAAGAGATCTTAGGGATCAAGGTGATGTACCCCTCACTAATGCTGGTGATATCTAGCCCTCCAGCATGAAAGGCATGGCACAACTTATAGAAATCCGACTTGATGATCTGCCAGCAGCTCTTAAGGAAACAACCATTAAAACCATCAGGGCCCGGAGCCCTGTCACTCGGCATTTCCTTAATTACAGTATCTATCTCTTCATTGGAAAAGGGTGCCGACAATTGATCCAGTCCCTCGATCCGACGAATAATTCTAGAAAGATCAAAACGCATGTTAGTGGGTTTAGAAGAACCCAAACGTTCCTTATAGGTTTTGAACAGCACCCCTTCCTTGCCAACGTGGTCATGGATTTCCACAGCATCATCACGAAGCATGGCAATAGAATTGTGTCTATATCTCTCAGTGGCCAGAGATTGAAAGAGCTTGGTGTTTTCATCAGCAAATCTGAAATACCTGATCGTGCATCTTTTCCTCCAGTACTCGTTCTGAAACTTTAGCAGTGTCTGCAAGTGAGATTTCAAAATCCTCCTAAAGTTTGACTCCTGGATAAATAGAGGTCTTTTGTCCTCGAGATTATCCATCATAACTAAAGATTCATTACTATTCTGGATCATAATTTTCAGCTTTGAGATACCTCTGCTCCATCTCTTGAGATCATATCTCAGAGTTTTCAGTTTTTTACAAATGCGGGCAGCAGCGTTCGGGGCATGGCATGCCTTGGACCAAGAGGCGGCAACCACATCCATAAACCCAGCATGGTTAACCCAAAAATTCTCAAAGCGGAAGAGCTTGGACTTGGGGATATTAGATTCAATTGCAACCACACATGGAATATGATCAGACACCGGTTTCCCCAATGGCAGGACCATCGTGTTTGGGAAGGAGGTAGTCCAACAAGAGGAAGAAAAGAACCAATCGAGCTGTTCGAGCAGGGGGTTGTCTTGCATGTTGCTCCAGGTATATGCTCTGCCCTTCACAGGTAACTCCATCAGAGACTACGCAGTGTCGCCCCCAGGCTTGTTTCTATCATTCATGGAACGAATAAAATTGAAATCTCCAAGGATCAACCAATTTTCATCATCAGGTATATTTAGGTCAAATAACCAGTTAGTAAAATCCACCCGACGCTGACCAGAGCATGGAGCATAGACATTAATCAATTTCCAAGAATCACTAGACTGAGTAGCAACAAAAGAGACACCCACAGCAAACGAGTCAACATACCAAGCCGTGCCCACAAACACAGAACTATTCCATATTATAATAAGACCACCAGAGGCATCCACTGATGGTGCAAACACAAATTTATCAAAACGCTTAGGGCAGAAAGTTTTAATAAACGCCAGATCAAAAGATTCATGCTTAGTTTCCTGGATACATAGCACAGAACAACCGCTAGTATCAATAGCATTCCTAAGAGACAAAGTCTTAGCATCAGAGTTGATGCCCCTGATGTTCCACGACAGTACATTCCACGACTTATTCATGAGCGAGCGAAAATTCAGTCGCCAGCTCCAGTGGACGAGCGCTGATCATCCAGCAGCTTCTCGGGAGAAAGAACATCCTGTGCAATCCCACAACGGCTACCCATCTGTTGAAGATCTTCAATCGACGTAGGAGGGGGACAAGCACCAGACATAACCTGCACGGGGGCAGCAGCCAAAGAAACAGCTGTGATAAAAGAGGTCTCACGTGGTTCCACCCGTGACTTAGAGCGCTTGGTGTCAGAGACATGATTGATCTTGAAGCCATCATACTTGTTAGATCGAGTGCTTCTTCTGACAGTGGTTGTGTCTAGAGGCACTAGCACATTGCGGGGCTGAGGAGCATTATAAAGAGAAGCAGAAGCAATCACCTAAAGAGCAGTATCTTGATCTGACAGGGGCACTGACTGTAACTCTGCATCTTCAGAAACAAATCGTGAGATCGCCTTGAGACCAGGAGAGCGAGCCGCCATCTCCCAATCAGTATCTATCACTTCAGACCTGTGCTCAACAGACTCCTGCAGCAGAGACGAGGGTATGATGACAGCCCCCAACTGAAAGGTTGAACTGAACACCGCTGACATAACATCACGCTCTGGGACCATGCCTTCAAGCCAGGCAGCCGCAACAGCATTCAGTTGGTTCTGGAGAAACTTGAACGGGTTAAGGGGTAACATAACAGCCTCAGATTGCTGAAAGGTGAGAGCCGGCGTATATATGCGTTTGAGCATCCCTCCCATCCAAAGCAACAGCTCATGATCAACAACCACAAAGAAATTAACTGAATCCCCTCCTGCTCTGTCAAACGCCAGTCGTGCAGCAGGATTCCCAAGCACAAAACCATCAGCCAACGCTTCCACTGCCTGAAACTCTGAATCAGAAGACCAAATATCAGACAGGTTGTCCTGGACATTGTTTTCTGGGTCCACACCATCCATCAGGGACGGCCCGTCGTACTGGAAGAAAGTTCTAAAACTGAACCCTGTGTATGGCGGAGGAACCACGGGCCACATAGGCCAACCATTTTCCTGAATGTGCTCCTGGGCAGGTTCTGGGGCGTTCCATGCCTCTTCATTCAGAGCCTCTTGTGCAGTCATCTCATCAATTCTTGCCTCCTGCATGAGGGTGTAGTATGGAAGCTCATATGGGTGGGGTGATGCATCCAGAAGAGGAGGAACATCTTCATTACCAACTAAGCTGGGAATAGTATTTCTGCCATTCAGAACATACACAGGGACAGACCAAGATCGAGCAAGACCTAGCAGCAAACCAACCCTGGTAACCAACAGACTATGCGGCACCTCAGCAACATCTTTGATATGACACTTAACCAGAACTCTACCTTTGTTGTAACCCGGGCGTGGCCAGACAAGAAGCTTTCCAAAGTTAGAGACAACCTTATGAATATAGTGTTCAGTCTGATAGTCCATTGGGAAAGCGAGAAACATGACCCAAACCTCATATTCAAAAGCAGGCATGCGCATATTGAAACATTCGTCATGAGGGACTAAAGAGAAAGTAGAATCCTCAGTCAGAGCGTGATGCCCCTCTCTAATGGCAGCATCCCTACTCTCCATATCCGCAAAAACCACACATCCAATTCCCAGCGGGTAAATAAAATCATCCACCAAATCATACTCTAGATCCCCAGTGATAATGCGACAGACCTCGGCTAGCCAGAACTCCTTTTGATGATCAGGGACTGGAGGATGGACTGAAACAATGGCGTACCTGTCATGGTTGAGGGGCGGATCATCTACCACCATGACATGGCGCTGGACTCGATGAGCAGGGCCACGGTCGAAGGTTGATCCAGCCGGAGCGAAGGCAAACGGGCGCACTGGGAAGTTCGCCATAGCTTGAGTTGCCGGAGGTTTGGTATCCGCCCAAAGGGAGATCGCCGATGATGGACAGAGATTGCTTCGAGACGAAGGCGATGGGAGCGGGGGCGATGAAGGTGGGGGTGGTGAGCTCGAGGAAGACGTCGGCTCACCCGATTGGGGTTTTTGGCAGGCTGAATTGACTACACCCTGACCGGGGAGGCGTATCGTCAAGCAATGGGGGGTGGCCACGTCCGAGGAGCGTGGGATTTTCTGTTTCTGTTTCCAAACCCAACGAGCACGCGTATCCCTCACAACACGGGCCATACCAACAACCATAGAATTTCCAAACGCAGACACACCCGACTCACCCCGAGGCAAGATCCTCTCTGATTTTGTTACTTGTAGGGATTTTTGTGCCCAAGCCCAATGAGGTAAAAATTTGCAAGATCTGGGCTTATGGGCCGCATGACCCAGACGGTGGCAAAGCGTGCAACGACGAAGCCCTAGACAAAGCCTAGTCATGTGGTCAGTTGCAGAGCAAGCATTGCATGGATGACCTAAAGGGTCCGGGCCCACCTTGCATGGCACATGCTTGTGGGAGTTTCTACGTGAAGAAAAACAAGAATAATCCCCAGAAACATCCCCACAACTTTGATAAAAGTACCCCGTGCAAGTGTCTGCGACATGACCAAGCCGATCACATATAGAACAATGCTTAAGCCTTTTGTATATGTAATCTTTGGTTGGAACTGATGAAATTTGTACCATGAGCTTAACACTGTCATTATCATAACCAGCCTGCCATCCATCCAAGATGGAGTAAAGAGTATCATCAGGGATGGACTCCCATGATCCCAAATAAACAACCCACCTCGAAAAGAAGGCAACTTGGCCGGATTATTGGAGGAGATAGGTAGGGATATGGACCCAATCCGAACAATATCCGGAGAAACCAGTGGTTCCGAGCGGGCTGCCTAAGTTTTCCAGGCGCTTTCCATTGTGCAGTACTTCTGTACTATGGCTGCCAAGTCAGCGAAGTGTAATACGCGATGGCAGTTGATGGCGTTGAGGATTCCTTCGTCCATGCAATTATTGCAGAATACTGAAATTGCGTCCTTGTTGCGGCAATCTTTAATCTTGTCTTTAACAAGGAGGAATCTGGCCCAAAAGTGATGGACTGTTTCCTGAGACTGCTATCGTACGTACATGAGGTCGCATATATCCGGAGGAATGGAATCGCTCGGCGAATATTGCTTGCGGTGGGTGGCTGGCTTTAAATCTAAACCCTGACCCAATTGGGAGTCCAGAGTTTGAAAAACTTCCGTGTTTAATAGTTCGGGCTCCGGGATGTCCACTGATTTTTTAGGCCCAATGTCCGATTCTAGGTCCGAAGGACTGGGCGTGTCGTTCCGCAGACAGGTATCCGGCTCTTTGAGCTCGGAAATCTGAACATAGTTCGTCTTCAACATAGAGGAAGAGTTGCTGTTCTACTCCTCTACGACCGCTATCTGGTGGGTGATCGGCTGAGATTTAATTTCTCTCTGATCGGGTTTAAGCCCAATCCGATCATAGTCCATAGCGACCCCCATGGCGGCGATGCGATCCAGGAGTTCGTTTAAAGACGACAACTCTGCCGGATCCATCCGTTGGAGCATTCGGAGTCAACACAGAGGCAGTTTTCGATGACCCGAGAAGTCATCGTCGGCTTAAAGGCCGAACGGGCGGTGATGGTGAAGCCGCCCAGCCGGAGGGTTTGGCCCGAGGCCAGGGCACCTTCGGAGGTGATACTGTCCCTGATAACAAGGCGAGCCATCAAATCCTATCTTCGATGTCACAGCGGAACTCTCAATGAAAGCACCAATGTCGGTGTCAAAACCGGCGGATCTCGGGTAGGGGGTCCCGAACTGTGCGTCTAAGGTCGATGGTAACAGGAGACAGGGGACACGATGTTTACCCAGGTCCGGGCCCTCTCGATGGAGGTAATACCCTACTCCCTGCTTGATTGATCTTGATGAATATGAGGATTATAGGAGTTGATCTACCACGAGATCGTAGTGGCTAAATCCTAGATGTCTAGCCTGTATGATTATGATTGCCTCTATGGACTAAACCCTCCGGTTTATGTAGACACTGGAGGGAACTAGGGTTGTACAAAGTCGGTTACAGAGAAAGGAATCTTCATATCCGGACGCTAAGCTTGCCATCCACGCAAAGGAGAGTCCTATCCGGACACGGGCGAGAGTCTTCTGTCTTGTGTCTTCATAGCCCATCAGTCCGGCCCACGTCACATAGGCCGGATGCCCAAGGACCCCTTAATCCAGGACTTCCTCAGCCGTGTCCACGGGGTAACCCTTAATTATCATGAGTTGTAACCCTATGGAGGAGACCATGATGGTGGCATGCGTGGCACGAAGTCTACTTCGAGTAGAACGTGTTATGTACCCGGCTCCGCCCACTTATGCAGTTGACCAGTTACTAGAGGATACAATAGTTCATATCTGGTAGTGATTCTAGACCCCTCGAGAACGTTTATTACTCAAGCACCTTCACCACTAACTTTGCATTTTTTATTTCCTGTTTTTACTCTCTTATTAGTAGTTTAGTTAATTACCCTTTTATCTAGTTTTCCTAGCAACGATAGAGTGGACTATTTCCAAACTTCGGTTTGGGTGCGCACATGGCTGCGTGAAAGTGACAACGTAGTTGCGGGGTTTGTGGTGCCTTCCTATAAGCTCCCTGTGGGTTTGACACTCTACTTATCACATGAAAGTGGTACAATAGCCCTGTGCACTTGCATGACATCAAGCATTTTCTGGCGTTGTTGCCGGGGAGCATAGCGCTTGGTTATTACTTACCCACTCGCACATAGTTTACTTTTATTTGTTGCTATTTATCTTACTGTTTTCTCTTAACCCAAAAACACGAAAATGTCTTTCTTTGAGAAGTCAAGAATGAAGGCTGCTGCAATGGAACGAGGCCATGGAAGAGGAAGGTTATTTGAACAATATCAGCACTCCAAGAAAGGTACTGAAATGGGTGAGAAATTTATGATGTTGGATATTATAGCTGATTCAATCCCTAACGATTGCATACAATGCAACTCTCTTCACCACATGATTTTTTTCTTTGAAGATCACCCACATTAGGTTGTGAGATGATAGAAACATGATGAGTACCTTATGACGATGTTGAAGTCATTGAGGAGATGATTTTCTTGCTTAGAACTTATGAGTTTTTAAAGTGGATTGACAGGTTTCCCGAAGATTATACTTCGGTGACTAAGCATGAAGACTTGGTGGGAGAAATTTATAACTTTTGTCGAGATAATAATTTTGATGAAACTCCTTTGGTTATAAACTATAAGAAGCGGAGGCCGCCATCTCCCAAGTCAATATGTCACCGGAAGATAACCTTATGCAGGAAAATGAAGAAAATATCATCAAGCCATGAGAAGATGAAAATATGAAAAAAATGAACTGGAGGAACACAGATATGAAGGACGGAACAACAGTTGTCCCGAAACGCCCACCAAGGTAATTCTTTTGATATAATTAATGTGCAGCTTGATGAAATGAATGAAGGTCATGAGTCACCTGTAGCTCCTCATCCTCTCAATTATAATATTACTGTGAAGTTGCAGCCACTAATGTTTCAGGCATCTCCACTTAGCTCGGTGCATCAGTACTCGCCCGAGAGCGAGTATGAATTTACATATATGATGCCGATGCACTGTAAGCGAGCGCGCCTCCGACTGAGCTCTACTATGAGGTGCTCCCAACCCCGGTCGAAGGTAGGCATACAAGTTGGGGTTGATATCCCTTGGGATCTGGGTGGATGACCTTATGGAGCACCAAAGCCTAGCTATATGGCCTAAAAGAAAGCACTGCCTGGGAGGTAACCCGGAAGTCAGTAGGAGTCTTTCTTAGTTTTGTGTCTTGAGTTCAAATGCATTCATGTTGCATTGGCACTTTTGTTTTATTTTGAGTAGTTTCTATTTGAGTTGGTTTCATGTTGTTTTCATTGGTAAAATTTATAGTATGTTGGTAGCCTATTTTTGTTGCATGCTGATACGTCTCCAATGTATCTATAATTTATGAAGTATTCAATCCATGTTTACAACAAATTTATACGGGTTTTCTGCACTTATATAACTTTCATATGATTTTCATGGACTAACATATTAACCTAGTGTCCAGTGCCAGTTGCTGTTTTCTGCTTGTTTTTGGTTTTCCAGAAAATCCATATAAAATGAAGTCCAAATGCAGCGAAACTTTTTGACGATTTTTTGGAACAGAAGAGATCCCTGAAGCTTCTTGGGAGGACCAGAAGAGCCATGGGCCCCCCCACAAGCCACCAGGGCATGCCCAAGGGGGTGGTCTTGGCCTGGTGGCTTGTGGGCCCATCTTAGCTCCTTTTCGTGTGATTCCAACACTGAAAATTCTTATAAATAGGGAAACCCCCACAAATAACCCTAGAACTTCAAGTCCGCTGCCGCAAGCCTCTGTACCAAAGAGATCCCATCTAGAGCCCTATTTTGGCACCCTGTCGAAGGGGAAATCGTCACCAGAGGCCATCTTTATCATCCCGGTGGTCTCCATGACGAGGAGGGAGTAGTTCACGCACAGGGCTGAGGGTATGTACTAGTAGCTATGTGTTTGATCTCTCTCTCTCTCTCTCTCTCTCTCGTGTTCTTGATTTGGCACGATCTTGATGTACCGCGAGCTTTGTTAATATAGTTGGATCATATGGTGTTTCTCCCTCTCTATCTTGTTGTGATGAATTGAGTTTTTACCTTTGAGGTTTCTCTATTATCGGATTGAATACTTTTTTGGATTTGAG
The DNA here is from genome assembly GCF_018294505.1 of Triticum aestivum. Classification (NCBI taxonomy): domain Eukaryota; kingdom Viridiplantae; phylum Streptophyta; class Magnoliopsida; order Poales; family Poaceae; genus Triticum; species Triticum aestivum. The sequence continues at coordinate 109,691,669 of NC_057811.1, forward strand.
AACACTTGATGTATGTCTTGCATATGGATACCCGTGGTGAAAATGGGGTGTTCTATTGATTCACTTGATGTATGTTTTGGTACTCAACTCGCGGATTTCCAAGGTGACATTGGGGTAATCTATTGATAACCCACAAGTATAGGGGATCAATTGTAGCCTCTTTCGATAAGTAAGAGTGTCGAACCCAATGAGGAGCTAAAGGTAGAACAAATATTCCCTCAAGTTCTATCGACCACCGATACAACTCCACACACGCTTAACGTTAGCTTTACCTAGAACAAGTATGAAACTAGAAGTACTTGGTAGGTGTTTTTGGATAGGCTTGCAAGAATATAAAGAGCACGTACATAAAAACTAGGGGCTGTTTAGATAAAGACACAACTAAATTGGTTTTAGTAGAGAGCTTTTTGTTACGAGAAAGTTATTTGTCCCTAGGCAATCGATAACTAAACCGGTAATCATTATTGCAATTTTATTTGAGGGAGAGGCATAAGCTAACGTACTTTCTCTACTTGGATCATATGCACTTATGACTGGAACTCTAGCAAGCATCCGCAACTACTAAAGATCATTAAGGTAAAACCCAACCATAGCATTAAAGCATCAAGTCCTCTTTATCCCATAGGCAACAACCCCCTTACTCGGGTTTGTGTTTCAGTCACTCACGCAACCCACTATAAGCGAATCATGAACGTATTGCAACACCCTACAGCGGGGATCCCTCACGCTTGCGCAACACGGAGATCACCATAGGATAGCACCAATAATAAAACATGCAACTCAAACCAATCACGATCATCAATTAACCCATAGGACAAAACGGATCTACTCAAACAGCATAGGATAGCCATACATCATTGGGAAATAATATATAGCATTGAGAACCATGTTTAAGTAGAGATTACAGAGGGTAAGAGAGAGGTTACACCGCTGCATAGAGGGGGGAAGAGTTGGTGATGATGGCGGTGAAGTTGTTGGTGTAGATGGCGGTGATGATGATGGCCCCGGCGGTGTTCCGGCGCCACCGGAAGGGAGGGGGAGAGGGCCTCCTCCTTCTTCTTCTTCTTCCTTGACCTCCTCCCTAGATGGGAGAAGGGTTTCCCCTCTGGTCCTTGGTCTTCATGGCATGGGAGGGGCGAGAGCCCCTCCGAGATTGGATCTGTCTCTCTGTCTCTCTCTGTTTCTGCCTTCTCTTCTGCTACCCTTTCACCGTTTCATATATATATGGAGATCCGTAACTCCGATTGGACTGAAATCTTCGCCGTGATTTTTTCCTAAAAATTAGCTTTCTTGCGGCCGAAGAAGGGCATCAACCGCCTTACGGGGGGCCCACGAGGGTTAGGGGCGCGCCCAAGCAGCTGGGGCGCGCCCCCTGCCTCATGCCTCCCTCGAGCACCGTCTCGTGTGGATTTTCCTTCCCATATTCTCCGAATATTCCAAAAATAATCTCCGTCCGTTTTTATCCCGTTTGGACTCCGTTTGATATGGATATTCTGCGAAACAAAAACATGCAACAAACAGGAACTGGCATTGGGCACTGGATCAATATGTTAGTCCCCAAAATAGTATAAAAAGTTGCCAAAAATATATGAAAGTTGTAGAATATTGGCATGGAACTATCAAAAATTATAGATACGATGGAGACATATCAGCATCCCCAAGCTTAATTCCTGCTCGTCCTCGAGTAGGTAAATGATAAAAAAGATAATTTTTGATGTGGAATGCTACCTAGCATAATCTTGATCATGTATCTAATCATGGCATGAATATTAAGATACGAGTGATTCAAAGCAATAGTCTATCATTTGACATAAAAATAATAATACTTCAAGCCTACTAATAAAGCAATCATGTCTTTTCAAAATAACATGGCCAAAGAAAGTTATCCCTACAAAATTATATAGTCTGGCTATGCTCCATCTTCACCACACAAAATATTCAAATCATGCACAAGCCCGATGACAAGCCAAGCAATTGTTTCATACTTTTGACATTCTCAAACCTTTTCAACTTTCACGCAATACATGAGCGTGAGCCATGGACATAACACTATAGGTGGAATAGAATGGTGGTTGTGGAGAACACAAAAAGGAGAAGATAGTCTCACATCAACTAGGCGTATCAACGGGGTATGGAGATGCCCATCAATAGATATCAATGTGAGTGAGTAGGGATTGCCATGCAACGGATGCACTAAGAGCTATAAGTGTATGAAAGCTCAGACTGAAAACTAAGTGGGTGTGCATCCCACTTGCTTGCTCATGAAGACCTCGGGCGTTTGAGGAAGCCCATCATCGGAATATACAAGCCAAGTTCTATAATGAAATTCCCACTAGTATATGAAAGTGATAACTCAAGAGACTCTCTATATGAAGAACATGGTGCTACTCTGAAGCACAAGTGGGGTAAAAGGATAGTAACATTGCCCCTTCTCTCTTTTTCTCTCATTTTTTTCTTTTTTTATTTTTTTTATTTTTTATTGGTGGGCTTCTTTGGCCTCTTTTTTTATTTGGGCTTCTTTGGCCTCTTTTATTTATTTTTAAAGTCCGGATTCTCATCCCGACTTGTGGGGGAATCATAGTCTCCATCATCCTTTCCTCACTGGGGCAATGCTCTAATAATGATGATCATCACACTTTTATTTACTTACAACTCAATATTACAACTCGATGTCTAGAACAATGATATGACTCTATATGAATGCCTCTGGCGGTGTACCAGGATGTGCAATGATCTAGCATAGCAATGACATCAAAAAACGGACAAGCCATGAAAACATCATGCTAGCTATCTTACGATCATGCAAAGCAATATGACAATGAATGCTCAAGTCATGTATATGATGATGATGGAAGTTACATGGCAATATATCTCGGAATGGCTATGGAAATGCCATGATAGTTAGGTATGGTGGCTGTTTTGAGGAAGATATATGGTGGGTTTATGGTACCGGCGAAAGTTGCGTGGTACTATAGAGGCTAGCAATGGTGGAAGGGTGAGAGTGCGTATAATCCATGGACTCAACATTAGTCATAAAGAACTCACATACTTATTGCAAAAATATATTAGTTATCAAAACAAAGTACTACGCGCATGCTCATAGGGGGATAGATTGGTAGGAAAAGACCATCGCTCGTCCCCGACCGCCACTCATAAGGAAGACAATCAATAAATAAATCATGCTCCGACTTCATCACATAACAGTTCACCATACGTGCATGCTACGGGAATCACAAACTTCAACACAAGTATTTCTACAATCCACAACTACCCACTAGCATGACTCTAATATGACCATCTTTATATCGCAAAACTATTGCAAGGAATCAAACATATCATATTCAGTGATCTACAAGTTTTATGTAGGATTTTATGATTAACCATGTGGATGACCAGTTCCTGTCATCTCTCTAAATAGATATAAGTGAAGCAAGAGAGTTTAATTCTTTCTACAAAAGATATGCCCATGCTCTAACTAATATAAGTGAAGCAAAAGAGCATTCTACAAATGGCGGTTTTCTATGTAAAGAGAAACAGGCAATCCAAACTTCAAATGATATAAGTGAAGCACATGAAGCATTCTATAAAGCCATACTCAAAAGATATAAGTGAAGTCCATAGAGCATTCTATAAATAAACCAAGGACTATCTCATACCAGCATGGTGCAAAAAAGAAAAGTGAACACTAAATGCAAAAGAGGCTCCAAGATTGCACATATCGCATGAACGAAACGAATCCGAAAACATACCGATACTTGTTGAAGAAAGAGGGGATGCCTTCCGGGGCATCCCCAAGCTTAGACGGTTGAGTATCCTTGAATATTTACTTGGGGTGCCTCGGGCATCCCCAAGCTTGAGCTCTTGCCTCTCTTCCTTCTTCTCACATCGAGACCTTCTCGATCATCGAACACTTCATCCACACAAAACTTCAACAGAAAACTCGGTAAGATCCATTAGTATAATAAAGCAAATTACTACTCTAAGTACGGTTGCAAACCAATTCATATTTTGTTTTGGCATTGTAGCTACTGTAATATAACTTTTTCATGGCTTAATCCACTGATATAAATCGATAATTTCATCAAAACAAGCAAACTATGCATCAAAAACAGAGTCTGTCTAAAACAGAACAGTCTGTAATAATCTGAACATTCACCATACTTCTGATACTAGAAAAATTCTGCCAAAATTAAATAAAAAATTTGTATAGAAATACAATGCAAGAAGAATCAGAACCATTTGGCATTCCATTAAAAAAATGTAAAATCACGCACTACAGCCAAAGTTTCTGTCCTCCTCCTATTATTTCTTATGATGAATCAGGTAACAAGGAGGAGCCTTCTATTCAACCAATCTCATTAATAAGAACTCCGAAAAGGGGATTGAACCCACACATGATGTGGTGAAGAAGAAGAAAAGAAAAAGGAAGAGAGGTAGAAAGATATCTCTCCCAAATAATGTTGCTCCTATTATTGTTGTGCCTCATGAAAATGAATCAAAAATAATTGTGGAAGATGATGATCTCGTTATGCCTATTGCTTGTTGTGATGATTATGATTGGGAAGATAATAATACTTCTTATGATCTTGAAAATCTTTTTGGCACTTGCTTGGAAGAATATGATAATTGCTATACTATTGGTGCTATCCATACTATTAATGATGAGAGTGATTATGCTTCTGCTATGAAAATGCCCAAGCTTGGGGAAGCTATGTTTGATGAGGATGACATATTTGAGAATATATTTGCTGAAATTAATGTTTGTCCCAAGCTTGGGGATGCTATGTTTAATAATGATGATATTTTTAACCTCCCAAGTTTTGATATGCAAAGTTGTTATGATGATAGCATGCCTTCTACCTATGATGATTATATTGATGAAAGTGGGTTTGGAAGAGTGTCAACTTTAGGAAGTAATGATACCACTATTTTGAGGATGTTGAATCTTATAATATTTATGAAAGTGGACTTGGAGAGGTCATGACTTTATTTAGTGATGTATCCACTATTTCGGAAGAGGTTTCAATTGATTATGATGAGAACAAAGATGCTACTTATGATGATTATTGTGATGAAACTTATGCTATAAAGAGTAGTGATGATTATATTTATAAAACTTGTCATGATTATGAGTACCCTTTCTCTGAACATTACTCTTTTAATGTGGAAACAATTTATAGTATTCAAGTCTCTTATGATACTCCCACTATTCCGAATGAGAAGAATTTGCTTATGTGGAGAGTAATAAAATTTCTATGCAAGTAGATCATGAAAAGAATGCTTTAGGTGCTGGTTATATTGTTGAATTCATTCATGATGCTACTGAAAGTTATTATGAGGGAGGAATGTATGCTTGTAGGAATTGTAATAATATCAAGTTTCCTCTCTATGTGCTTAAAATCTTGAAGTTATGCTTGTTTTACCTTCCTATGCTAGTTGATTATTGTTCCCATAAGTTGTTTGCTCACAAAATACCTATGCATAGGAAGTGGGTTAGACTTAAATGTGCTAGTAATATTCTTCATGATGCTCTCTTTATGTTTCAATTCTTATCTTTTATGCGAGCATCATTGAAATCATCATGCCTAGCTAGGGGTGTTAAACGTTAGCGCTTGTTGGGAGGCAACCCAATTTTATTTTAGTTTCTTGCTTTTTTGGTTCTGTTTAGTAATAAATAATCCATCTAGCCTCTGTTTAGATGTGGTTTTGTGTTTTAATTTGTGTTTGTGCTAACGTACTTTCTCTACTTGGATCATATGCACTTATGATTGGAACTCTAGCAAGCATCCGCAACTACTAAAGATCATTAAGGTAAAACCCAACCACATTAAAGCATCAAGTCCTCTTTATCCCATATGCAACAACCCCCTTACTCGGGTTTGTGTTTCAGTCACTCACGCAACCCACTATAAGCGAATCATGAACTTATTGCAACACCCTACAGCGGGGATCCCTCACGCTTGCGCGACACAGAGAGCACCATAGGACAGCACCAATAATAAAACATGCAACTCAAACCAATCACGATCATCAATTCACCCATAGGACAAAACGGATCTACTCAAACATCATAGGATAGCCATACATCATTGGGAAATAATATATAGCGTTTAGCACCATGTTAAAGTCGAGATTACGACGGGTAAGAGAGAGGTTACACCGCTGCATAGAGGGTGGAAGAGTTGGTGATGATGGCGGTGAAGTTGTTGGTGTAGATGGCGGTGATGATGATGGCCCCGGCGGTGTTCCGGCGCCACCGGAAGAGTGGGGGAGAGGGCCCCCTTCTTCTTCTTCTTCTTCTTCTTCTTCTTCTTCCTTGACCTCCTCCCTAGATGGGAGAAGGGTTTCCCCTCTGGTCCTTGGTCTCCATGGCATGGGAGGGGCGAGAGCCCCTCCGAGATTGGATCTGTCTCTCTGTCTCTCTCTGTTTCTGCCTTCTCTTCTGCTGCCCTTTCACCGTTTCGTATATATATGGAGATCCATAACTCCGATTGGACTGAAATCTTCGCCGTGATTTTTTTCCTAAAAATTAGCTTTCTTGCGGCCAAAGAAGGGTATCAACCGCCTTACAGGGGGCCCACGAGGGTCAGGGGCGCGCCTTGGGGGTGGATTTTCCTTCCCATATTCTCCGAATATTCCAAAAATAATCTTCGTCCGTTTTTATCCTGTTTGGACTCCGTGTGATATGGATATTCTACGAAACAAAAACATGCAACAAACAGGAACTAGCACTGGGCACTGGATCAATATGTTAGTCCCCAAAAATAGTATAAAAAGTAGCCAAAAATATATGAAAGTTGTAGAATATTGGCATGGAACAATAAAAATTATAGATACGACGGAGACGTATCATCTATGCATAGGGGTGATGCACGTTTTCGTCCTTCTTTCTCCACTTGATGGAAAATTGCTACTGTCCTACAAGACTCTGCGCTTGGAGGCCCAACACGAGTCTACAGGAATAAGTTGCGTAGTAGAGATCAAGCTCTTTTCTGGCACCATTGCCGGGGAGGTGAGTGCTTGAAGGTATATCTTTAGATCTTGCAATTGAATCTTTTAGTTTCTTGTTTTACCACTAGTTTGGTTTATAAAATAAAACTACAAAAAAATGGAATTGAGCTTGCCTCATATTATTCATCTTTGTAATGTCTTTCTTGAAAATGATGGATCAGAAAATTGTGCTCAATTGTTAGAACAAGAATTCAATAAAATGTTTGGCATAAATTTTGAATGATAAGCATGATTGCAATGTTGCTATTATGAATTCTTTGAATATCCATGATGTTAATGATGTGCAAAGCTATAAGCTTGGTGATGCTATGTTTGATGAAGATGATATTTTTAGTCCCCAAGTTTCACTAAAAAAATACACTTCCGTGATAATACGTGTTTGTCATAGTAGGTCATGTTTTCTATCACGCATATACATCCATGACGATTTTATGACAGAATCAAGATAGTCATACCTGTGCTGGCGTAAAAGTGTTCCATGACATTACTAAAATTATCATCACGGAAGTGTCCACTTCCATGACGATAAATCACGCGTCATAGAAGTGCTTTCGTCAAGGGTGACTGACACATGGCATCCACCGTAACGGGTCGCCGTTAAGCTATCGGGTCCGGTTTTTTATCCCATAACCCGTTAACAGCCCGGACCAATGGGGATTTTCCACGTGTAAATTCTCATTGGCCGAAGCAAACACATGTCAGCTCGTCATTGGGTCAGATAGGCGCCTATGATATGTCGACACGTGCGACGGCCCAACACTGGCCCACTTAGCTTACAAAGGCCGGCCTGTTTGACTTGGTCAAAGTTAGCGGGCCAGCCCATGAAAAGCATGTTAACGGTCTGTTCGCATATAGCCCATTTTATGGCTCGGTAACTCATGGCCCGTTAGGGCCTTCCCGGAATCGGCCCAACAGCGTCATGTGGGCCATCGAATATAACACTAGCCCGTTTCACTTTAGGCCCATGTATGGCCCACAACGTCTTTCGGCCCATATGAGGCCTTTCGTATCTTTAGTCCCTTTAGTGGCCCACGGTGACTCTGGCCCATAATGAACAGTAAATTTACTTGTACCAAATAACGTCCCATGATTCACATGGGCCATTTCTAGCCCGTGTTAGCTTTTAGCCTACTGACGGCCCATACGTTCTTGGGCTGCTTTCTGGCCCTCGATTACTTCTGGCCCATTACTGGCCTGTTCCCCTAATGGTCCAAATTCGGCCCGTGGTTAGAATCGGCCCGCTTGTGTCCTGTTAACCCGTTGCGCCGTTTACAGCCTGTCCTATATTCTGGCCCATTAACGACCCGTTATGCCTGTGATAGAATTAAGCCTTTGCTGTGTTCCGGCCTGTTAATAGCCCGTTACCGTGCTGGCCCGATACCAATTACACCCGTTTACCGCCCATGTGGACCCATTTATCCGACGGCCCGAGGCGCACCGATTCTACGGCCTATTGGAGGCCCATTTATCCGACGGCCCGTTAGAGGCCCATGGATCCTATGGCCTGTAGCAGGCTCAAGGTTACCATGGTCTGTATATGGCCCATGGTTGTTGCGGCTGAGGGAGTCCTGGATTAAGGGGTACTAGGGCGTCCGGGCTGTGTGACATGGGCCGGACTGATGGGCCATGAAGATACAAGACACAAAACTTCCCCTGTGTCCGAATGGGACTCTCCTTTGCGTGGATGGCAAGCTTGGCATTCGGATATGAAGATTCCTTCCTCTGTAAGCCGACTTTGTACAACCCTAGGCCCCTCCGGTGTCTATATAAACCGGAGGGTTTAGTCCGTAGAGGCAATCACAATCATACATGCTAGACATCTAGGGTTTAGCCATTACGATATCGTGGTAGATCAACTCTTGTAATCCTCATATTCATCAAGATCAATCAAGTAGGAAGTAGGGTATTACCTCCATCAAGAGGGCCCGAACCTGGGTAAACATCTTGTCCCCCGTCTCCTGTTACCATCGACCTTAGACGCACAGTTCGGGACCCCCTACCCTAGATCCACCGGTTTTGACACCGACATTGGTGCTTTCATTGAGAGTTCCGCTGCATCGTCATCAGAAGGTTCGATGGCTCCATCAGTCATCTACAACAATGCTGCCCTGGAGGAGGTTTTCCTCCTTGGCCAGATCTTTGTGTTCGGCGGCTTCGCACTGCGGGCCAACTCGCTTGGCCGTCTAGAGCAGATCGACAGCTACGCCCCAGGTCACCAGATTAGTTTTGGAAATCTGGACTATGTCGCTGATATCCGAGGAGACTTGATCTTCCAAGGGTTCACGAATCCAACCTACGCTCTGGCCTTAGATCCGGAGCACATCGCCAGGTCCGAAGACGGGATTCCTGAGCCCGCCGGACTATCTGCGGCCACTAAGCCCAGTACGGGAGAGCCGGAGGAAATAGTGTCGCTGGTGACTATCATGAAGCCGGATTCTTCTCCGGACACTGGCTCCGAACCCTCGGAGTCAGCATCGTGTGAGCTCGGCCAAGGAGTCTCCTTCCTGCCATACTCCACGAACTCTCTCCTCCCTGGCCAAACCTTGCCTTTAAGTGAGGCTCTGGACTTGATGCGATCCCTCATCATTATAGAGGAGCAATGTCCGAACTACGCCTAGCTCGGGCTAGGGGCTGAGTGCGGGGAATTTGATGTCCCACCCACCACCCACTTCATAGCCACTGTCGAGGACTTAACTAACATGCTCGATTACGGCTCCGAAGACATCGACAGTATGGACGACGATGCCGGAGAGGAGCAGGCCCAAAACCCGCCGTTTACCGGACGCTAGACGGCCACCTCTTCGTATGACGTGTACATGGTGGATACACCCAAAGAGAGTAACGGCGATAACGATAAAGACCCAGTCAAGGATAAACTTCCTGAGATACCGCCAAAGCGCCGACGTCAGCAGCACCGCTCTAAATCACGTCGTGGAAAAGACAGCAATACCGACATGAGAGATAGCAATACTCCGGATGATGCCGAAGACCAAGAAGACCCCGTCGAGTCAACTTCCAAACAGGACGAACGGGAAGATGGGTAAGTCAGCCTTGATGAACAGGCTGCAAACGAAGACTCAGAGGGCAGTAATTATCTGCCACTCTCCAAGGACGAGGTGATCCTCGGCAGAAAATACTTCATCGTGCCTGAGGAACCCCTCGAGCAGGAGCGCTTTAAACGCCGGCTAATAGCCACTACAAGGAGCCTGAATAAGAAGCAGCAACAGCTTCAAGTCAATCAAGATCTACTCAACGACAGGTGGACTAATGTCCTGACAGCCGAGGAATACGGCCTCGAGCGCCCAGCCAAAAGTTACCCGAAGCGTAAACTGCTACCTCAATTCGATGACGAGGCATTTGAGCCCGTACCATCAGCATGTGACGCAGCTGACCATCCACCACGTGGCCGAGACAAAACGGCAACTGAAGCCGAACACCAGCCCATTCTACCGCGCCGTAAAGGTAGATACACAACAGCCCGTGGATATACATATGACGTGTGACATGACCTGGAAAATAGAGCAGTTCAGACCAGATCGATCTACGGATCACGGGGGTGTGCCCCGGCGCGCGACAATGGCTATCTAGCCGGATGTGACAAGCATAACCACATCCGGGCCGAAAACCGCAGACGGACTCCATCTGAGCTATGTCGCGACTTGGCCCGATAAAGAGGCACTGCACACCCCCTCTGCTTCACTGATGAAGTAATGGAACATGAATTCCCAGAAGGGTTTAAGCCTGTGAACATCGAATCATACGATGGAACAACAGATCCCGCGGTATGGATTGAGGATTTTCTTCTCCATATTCATATGGCCCGCGGCAATGATCTTCATGCCATCAAATACCTCCCGCTAAAACTCAAGGGACCAGCTCGGCACTGGTTAAACAGGCTGCCAGAAAATTCCATTCGCAGCTGGGAGGAATTGGAAGATGCCTTCCGCAACTACTTCCAAGGTACATACGTACGACCTCCGGATGCTGATGACTTAAGTCACATAGTTCAATGGCCCGGGGTGTCAGCCAGGAAATTCTAGACTAGGTTCGTAACTAAAAAGAACTAGATCGTCGACTGTCCGGATGCCGAAGCCCTAGCGGCCTTTAAGCATAGCATCCGTGACGAATGGCTCGCTCGACACCTCAGCCAAGAAAATCCAAAGTCCATGGCAGCCCTCACGGCACTTATGACCCGCTTTTGCGCGGGCGAAGATAGCTGGCTAGCCCGCATCAATAATAATGCAAGTGAACCTGACGCCTCTGAAGCTAGAAATAGCAACGGCAAGCCCCGACGCAACAGGCACAAGCACCGAAGCAACGGTGACAACACCGATGACACGGCGGTCAATGCCGGATTCAGTGGCTCCAAGTCCAGCCAGCGGAAGAAGCCATTTAAGCGAAACAATCCGGGCTCATCCAGCTTGGACCGCATACTCGATCATCCATGTCAGATCCATGACACCCCCGATAAACCAGCCAATCATACCAACATAAGCTGTTGGGTCTTTAAACAGGCCGACAAGTTAAATACCGAGAACAAAGAGAAGGGGTCACAAAGTGAGGACGGCGACGAGGAGCCCCGTTCGCCGAACACAGGGGGACAGAAGAAATTGTCACAGCCCTAGAATTTGTTTGTAATTAGTTGCATCAGCACCCATGCATCATGTCTAAAATTTATTTGAAAGTTGAAATGGGGACTGGTAAACCCTAGCAGCAAATGAAATTCAACTAGGTTCAACTTAAATCTTTTCAATGAGCCCAAAATGCCCTTTAGAAATGTTCATCATTTTTGAATTGGTCTAGCACCTCTGACAAAAATGGTGCACATTTTTCTAGCTCAATTTGGATTTTTGAATGAACTCATTAAGTATTTGAATTTGGGCATTTAATTGCTATAAAAATTTAAAATGCCCAAATAATTCTGGAATTGGTTGAGGGCTGTTGGAAACATTTCCAAGTGTGCCCACAAGTCATTTCAGGATTTTTGGAAATGAATTAGTATTTTTATTAATTCAAAACAGAGGAAGAAATAGAAAACCAGAAATAAAGGAGAGAGAGAAAGTACCTGTAGCTTACCTGGCGCCCAGTTGGCCCAGCATTGTTGCAGCCCAGCCCACCAGCTCCTCCCTATCGCCTTCCTCCTCGCGCCAGTAGGCGAGGGCGTGTGCCCGGCGCGCGCAGCCACACGCCATGGCCACCTCCTCCCTCCCAGCCTGCCTGGCTCCTCCTTGATGCACCAGGCGACGCCACACAGCACCCTGGACCCCCTCGACCGCTCCCCTCTCCCCTGCCTCGCCTCTCTCTCTCTCTCTCTCTCTCTCTCTCTCTCTCTCTTTCTCTCTCTCTCTCCCGAAGCCGAGCGGAGCCGTCACCGCTGTTCACTGCCACCGTGCTCACCGGCCACCCCTCGCTCCACCGTCGAGTCCGGGAGCTCCGCTACGACCTCCTCTTCATCCCCGACGAGCCACGGACCTCCGGACGCCCTGCTGCCTCGCCATCGACCCGTCTTCTCTGCGCACGGCTGCCGGATCGCCATCGCCGTTACGCCGCCTTCTGGTCCTCGCCGAGCTTGCTGAGCCTCCCTACTGACTCCATGTGAGCCCCTACTTCGTATCCCCCTAACTGTATGCCCGATTTCGAGCTCTAGCCGCCTCCTGCACCGGAGCCGAGACGCACCGCCGCACGAGCTCGACACCGGCGACACTTCGGTGACCATTTGGTCCCGGGCACGCGTCCATCGTACTCGCCGCACCGCGTATAAGCCATAGGTGCCACCCCCGCATCGCCACGACCATTGTAGCCTCGACCCCGAGCTCACCCGAGCTTTGGCAGGCGCCACGGTCAACGGCGATGAAGATTCCGGCCACCCCAGCACCTCCCACTGCCACCACTCGGCGCGCGAGCTCCAGCTTCTCGTAGATGGGCTCCGCCGTTGATTTGGTCGCCGGGGGAGCATTTCCGAGTGACACCGCCGCATTTGACCTCACCGGCGTCGAGTTGCCGGTGGGTTTGACCCCGTTGACCAGGGTTTGACCCCGCTGACCAGGGTTTGACCCCGTGTGTTACTGACATGGGGGCCCAAGCCCCTGATTAGTTAGCGCTAGCTTAATTAGAGTTAACTAATTTAGTTATCTAGATAAGTCACTGACATGTGGGCCCCGCCCTGCTAATAGTCTGGTTAGCGTTAGATTAGCACTAACTAACTCAGTTAGTTGAGTGAGTCACTGACCAGTGGACCCCACTGGTTAGGTTTGACCTGGACCGGCCCTGTTGACTGCTGACATCACAGTGACGTCACCCTGATGCAATAAGTGTTTTTCTGGATTATTTATAATTAAGGAAAATTCCAGAAATTCTTAAAACTTCTAAAATTCATAGTAATTCAACAGTAACTCCAAATGAAATAAGTTATATATGAAAAATGATCAGAAAAATCCAATCTATCCATATGTACCATTTTCATGCATGTTGGAGCAACTTAAAGTTGCTGAATTGGTTAAACCAATTAAATGCATTTAAATAACCACATGTGGAGTTTGAATTTGAACCTAGGGTTCAAACCAACTTCATTTAACTTGTTGCTAGTTGCATTTAGCTCAATCTACAACATATTTACATGTCACATTCATGCATCATATTGTTGCATTGCATTGATTGTGTTTTCTCTCTGTTGCCGGTAATTGTCCCCTCTCAGTAGACGTTGTTTCGACGATGAGATCGATGACACCGATGAAGAGCTATACTATCTTCGGAAGTGTCAGGCAAGCAAAACCCCCTTGTTCATTTCGATACAATCCCACTCTCTCACTCCTGCTCTCTTTTACTGCATTAGGAAAACAACGCTTCAACTATTACATGCTACGGTAGTTGAACCCCTTTCCTCTGCATGACCTGTCATTGCCACAGTAAATAGATGAAACCCACTAGCATGAGTAGGAGTTGTTTGAGCCCTGATGTGCGTACTCATTCATGCTTGTTTGTCATGCCTGCTATTGCTTAGAGTTGTGTCAGGTCTGATTCATCGGGGATGAATTGGAGAGTTGTGAACATGTCCTACTATTGAGAGCTAAGTGTGTGAACACGATTTGGTAAAGGTAGCGGTGAGAGGCCATGTAGGAGTACATGGTGGGTTGTCTCATTGAAACCGTCCTCAGGAACTGAGTTCTGTTTTTGTGATCCATGAACAGTTACTACCACACATTGGGTTCCGGTAACTCGACCCCTCTCGACTTATTAATCAACCTGATCTCTGTCCAGGAGTTGCAACTAGTTTCTGGTGTTTGTAGGTAGTGTTAGTAGTCTACCAAGTGGCACCCGGTACAGGTGGGCTTGGGACAGACTAGGCACCGTGGCCGGGTATACCAAGCGTCGCCCGTTTGGTGGGCTTGGGAACCCTGTACACATCGTTTGGGGCCGTGAGCGACACCCCGGCCGGATCTCCTTGCGGATGGAACCCGAATAGGCGATAAACCTGGACTATAGACTTGTGTGGTTAGTCAGGTCGTTGCCGACTCCCTCGCCAGGCTTCCGCTTGAAGGTTGCCGAGATACACGACGTGTACATGGTGGTAAGTGGCGAGAGCGTGTGTGAAGAAGTACACCCCTGCAGGGTTAACATCATCTATTCGAATAGCCGTGTCCGCGGTAAAGGACTTCTGGGTTGCCTGTACAGTTCATAGACAAGTGAAAGTGGACACTCTAAAATGCGCAAGATTAGCGTGAGTGCTATGGATGGCATTCTCGTAGGAAGACGGGAGCGGATCCATAGTGGTGTATTGATATGGTGAATATGTGGACTCGTGTGCGCCACCTCAAAAGAGTTACTTGCAGTCGTAGTTCAGGATAGCCACCGAGTCAAAGCTGGCTTGCTGCAGTCAGACTCCACCACCCCTTTGTTGATACTGATGCATATGTAGATAGTTCTGATGTAAGTCTTGCTGGGTACATTTGTACTCACGTTTGCTTAATTTATGTTTTGCAGAGAGACGTTAGTCTCGCTAGTAGTTCCGCGTGGACTTCGACGTTTAGCTTGTTACCTCAGCTACGATCTTGTACCATTGGGAGGGTCTTGTAGATAGTCAGGCTTCTCAGCCTTTTCCATTTGTAGTTGTCTGTACTCAGACAAGTTTATGCTTCCGCTTGCTTGTTGCTTGTATGCTCTGTATGTTGGGTCATGAGACCCATGTTTGTAATACTTGGCTCCTCGGAGCCTAATGAATAAATACTCTGAGTCGTAGAGTCTTGTTGTGATGCCATGTTGTATTTGCACATATCGAGCATATTGTGTGTATGATTGAAATGCTTGGTATGTGTGGGATCCGACAACCTAGTTGTCTATCCTTGGTAGCCTCTCTTATGGGGAAATGTAGTCTGGTGCTTCCACTGAGCCATGGTAGTCTGCTACAGCCCGGTTTACCGGAGTCCTGTTAGCCCAGCACTACTGCTCCGGAACACTTAGACTGGCCGGCATGTGATTCACATCGTTCCTGTGTCTGTCCCTTCAGGGAAATGTCACGCGGTGACTTTCGGAGTCCTGCTAGCCTGCTACAGCCCGGATTCCCGGAGTCCTGTTAGCCCAGCTGCTACAGCCCGGATTCACACGCTGATGACCGACATGCTCGATGTTGTTTCATGTATGCCTGTCCCCGTAAGTTAGTGCCACTTTGGGTTCACGACTAGTCATGTCGGCCCGGGTTCTCTGTCATATGGATGCTAGCGACACTATCATATACGTGAGCCAAAAGGCGCAAACGCTCCCGGGCCAGGTAAGGCGACACCTGTGGGAATACCGTGCGTGAGGCCGCAAAGTGATATGAGGTGTTACATGCTAGATCGGTGTGACTTAGAATCGGGGTCCTAACAGAAATCCCCCCCAAGGTTAAAACGGTGAGCATGATATATGTTACCCATATCCCCAAGAGGGAGCGCAAACGCGCGCTCAGGGACGTCTAGGCGATAGAGCTAGTCGCCCCAAAATTCAACCCGTGGTCGTCCTGCCTGATCACCTTCGATCACAGGGACCATCCGACCAGTATCCGTCATGGCGGTTCAGCCGCACTGGTCCTCGACCCAATCATCGATGGATTCCACCTCACGCGAGTCCTCATGGATGGTGGCAGCAGCCTCAACCTGCTCTATCAGGATATAGTTCGCAAGATGGGCATCGATCCATCAAGAATCAAGCCCACAAAAACTACCTTTAAAGGAGTAATACCAGGTGTGGAGGCCCGCTGCACGGGCTCAATTACATTGGAAGTCAACTTCTGATCTCCGGAAAACTTCCGGAGCGAAGACTTGATCTTCGATATCGTCCCCTTCTGCAGTGGCTATCACGCACTACTCGGACGAACTGCATTTGCTCGATTCAATGCGGTGCCGCACTATGCTTATCTCAAACTCAAGATGCCTGGACCACGCGGTGTCATAACAGTCAATGGAAACACGGAACGCTCCCTCCATACCGAGGAGCACACCGCAGCCCTGGCAGCGGAAGTACAGAGCGGCCTTATCAAGCAGAACTTTAATTCAGCGGCCAAGCTCCCGGACACCGTCAAACGTGTCCGGACTACTCTGCAGCAGGACAGTCCAGCTCGTCAGGAGTTCGACTAGCAATTCGGCCTCCGTCTCAGTCCCGACCAAATAGCGGCGTACGTACCGCGTGTACATAACTACGCACTCAAAATACCATGGGCAGGGATGGAGGCATAACGTGATTGTGGTCCATCATACGGTTTGACCTTCCCTGGACACACATACTTTCCCTTTTTTTCCTTTTTTTTCCTTTTTTAGGTTTCTTTTCCACAAGCCCTTCACGACGGCCCGATCATCGATCCTTTCGAAGGATGAATATACCAAGGCGGCAGGCAGCACAGACGTGTGAAGGAATCTCTAGGTGGTCTTCTTGACGATCACTCTACCTGTTTTCAGGACCCGCATGCAGCTCCCCCTTGGTCTCGGCATGTTAAATAGCCCTGTTGCTTATCGCACTATTTGTACAAATACGCTTTGACGTATTACTCAAATTATAATGGAAACAGCTTGCGGCCCAACATATGTGGCACTGGTTTACTACTTCATTTTTATTTCGCTATTCTTATCGATGGCACCCGTACACTTTGGTACGCTTCAATTCGACACGGGCTTCATTGCGCTCCATACTACGGCAATAAAGTCCGAACACTTTTTACGGTGTAGTTCGCCCCCCCCCCCCGAATTTAGCATTATATGCATTGGCTCCGAATCATGTCTTTGGTCAATAGTTGGGTTGCCCGACTCTTGTGCTTAGTACCTTATGTCCCGTCCTATAGGCTAGGGTAGTAAAGGGAGAACTACTGCGATTGTGTTTCTGGTTTACCCGAGTAAACACCTCAGTAGAGAAAGCCGAAAACTGACTGTCATGATGCAGCGAGAGCTGGTCAGCTATTCGAAGGATAAAATCTCTTGCGATTTTTTCTGCATTATGCGATGGATCGGCCTCCACCCGATCAGGTGTCTACAGCACCCTAGTCCGGATTAACAAATACTAACTAGGGGTTGTGCCTACATTTCTATTGTCAAACGCCTATGGCTAAGTGAGGGTGATAAAGCTACATAGTCCGATTGCCTGGTTCGCTGCACTAAACACCTCCTTCAAGGACCAAACTCTTGGATCAAGAGTGCTTAGGTTTCAACCCGAACACCCCCATACTACCTAGGTGGGGGCTGAAGCCGACGACTGGCCAACTCTCAGATTTATTAAAACGGCCGCATGGGAGGTAAAATTTTAAGTAAACAACAAGCATTATATTACATATCGGCTTTGTTTCATAATACATGACGGGATAACATGAATGTATTCATTAGAAGATAATGTCTTTTGCACACTGGCCCTCTATAATGCGGGATCCCTTCAGGACATCCTCAAAATACCGCTCGGGCGTGCGGTGTTCCTTGCCGGCGGGCGTCCCTCGGTCGCGAGCTTGACGGCGTCCATCTTCGCCCACTGCACCTTGACATGGGCGAAGGCCATCCAAGCACCTTCGATGCAGACCGACCACTTGATGGCATCAAACCGAGGGCAGGCATTGACCAGCCGCTTCACGAGCCCGAAGTAGCTGCTGGGTATGGCTTCGGCAGGCCATAAACGGATTATCAAATCCTTCATGGCCAGTTCGGCCACCCTATGTAGTTCGGTCATCTGTTTCAGCTGATCGCTAAAGGGCACCAGATGCTCTAGCGCAAGGTATTGCGACCAGAACAACTTCTCCGTTGAGCTCCCTTCTTCGGCTCGGAAGAACTCCGCAGCGTCAGCAACACTGCGCGGCAGATCCGCAAACGCTCCTGGAGAACTCCAAATCCGGGTCAATAAGAGGTATCTTTTGTTCACATATTTGCTCTGCATAATAAAGGCCTTACCCGCCGCGATTTTCCTGGCCTCCTGGATTTCCTAGAGGGTTCCCTGGGTTTCAACTTGGGCCTCTTGTGCACTTTGGTGGGCCTTAGCAAGTTCGGACTCTTGGTCCGCAATCTTGCGCTCCAAGGACTCACATTTCTTTACGACGTCCTCGAGTTCCTGCTGGACCTCCCCTACCCTTGCCTCGTGCTTTTCACGGGCGGCTTGTTCCTTTGTCGCTCTCTTCTGGGCCTCGGCCAGCGCGCTTTTGAGGGACTCCACCTCGGTTGTAGCTCCTACGAAAATATCATGATACCATGATCAATACAATCAATTCATATCTTTCTAGATCTGAATAGGCCATTGCATACCTTGCTTGTCCTCTAGCTGTTTTTTTCACACGGCCGAGCTCTTCCTCAGCCCGCTCTAGACTCTGCTTCAATTTGGAGACTTTGGCAGAATGAGAGGTCGCAGCCAGCAATGATGCCTGCTTATTCACATAGACACATATGGTTAGTCTCCTGCGAAGATTATTTGATCCTCTGTCCAGCTTTTCTTTTCGAAAACCAGACAGAGTGTCAGGGGCTGCTGTCTATACTATGACACTCTTTTTGCATAATTGCATTTCATACCTCAAAGCCTATTAGAAGGCTGGTGCAGGCTTCGGTCAGTCCGCTCTTAGCGGACTGAATCCTCTCAACCATCGTACCCATGAGGGCACGGTGTTCCTCAACAATGGAAGCATTTCGCAGCGCTTCCAGTAGAGTATCCGGTGCCTCTGGATGGACAGAGGTCAGTGACGGAACAGGTGCACCTCCTTCTTTTGAAGGAGGCTGCTTGCCTGATTCCGGAGTCGTATGGGTCTCCGGAATAGTATTCGATTGGGGGCCGAATTGGACATGGCCCCATCGCCAGTCTCCAGGGGGGTTTGCTCCCCCATGTGTCCGGCGGCCGAGGTATTGCCCTCTGGCGCCACCCTGACGCCTCTTGTACCTCTCCCTGGCCAGGAAAGGTCCTACGGGACAGCACCTCGGCGTCGTCCGTGGCCTTGGGAGAGGAGGCCGCTGGCAGTGACCCGCTGTCCATCGCATTCGGATCCAGCGAACCCCCCGAAGATGAGGATTGCTGGGGGCGGGCGTGGGCCGGGCTACAGCGCATGATTTGATATATTAAAATCATGAAGTAAAGAAGTTGGATATACGTGTGTAAGTGCCTTTGAGTACTTACGATTCGGCCAGGGGCTTCTCCCTGGGGCGCCACTCGGAGCTGCTACCGGTGTCCAACGCGGAGTTGTTCACAAGGGAGACCTTCCCCTTCTTGGACGCCTCGGCCTCCAGATCCATGGAGGCCGCCCTTTTCTTCCTTCCCCCCTCGGGGGGGGGGATTGCTTTCCTCCTCCTCCTCCTCGTCAGTGGCGGGAGGGGAGTGGGTTTCGGTGTCTTCGGACGTCACGTCCGAAGTGCCTTTACAGCGGAGGCCGCCTCTTCCCGCCTGGCCCTTCTTCTTGGCCTTCTTCTCCAACGCCTGGTAGGGTGCCGAGACTAGCATCTTCATTAGAAGTGGCATAGCTGGGTCTTCAGGCAGCGGAGCCGGACAGTGTATCCGCTCCGCCCTCTTTGTCCAGCCCTGAAAAGATAGATAAGGGAAGCTTAGACATCTCCCTTGAGGGTACGGGTGAAGGATACACCTTGAAATACGAAAAACTTACCGGACTGGCGGGATGGGTCAGGTTGTACCCACGGTCCTCGGTCGTCTTTGGCCACGTCTCATTAGCCTTAAAGAGCACCTTCCAGATGTCTTCGTGTGTAGTTCCGAAGAACTGTTGCAGGGTCTGGTGCTTGGCCGGATCAAACTCCCACAAATGGCAAGTCCGGCTTTGGCAAGGAAGGATCCGGCGAAAAAGCATCACCTGGATCACATTGATAAGCTTGATGTTCTTGTCCACCATGCTCTGATGCGCATCTGAAGCGTTGTCAGCTCATCCGACGAAGCCAGTCCAGGCCCTTCTCTAGCGAGGAGGTGAGCCGCATCGGTGCCCCGGAATTAAATTCGGGAGCCGTGGCCTAGGTGGCGTCACGAGGCTCTGTGACATAGAACCACAGCTGTTGCCACCCTTTAATAGTCTCCACGAAGGAACCTTTGGGCCATGAGACGTTGGGCAGCTTGCTCACCATAGCGCCTCCGCACTCTGCGTGTTGACCGCTCACCACCTTCGGCTTCACATTGAAGATCTTTAACCACAATCCGAAGTGGGGTGGGATGCGGAGGAAGGGCTCGCACACGACAATGAATGCCGAGATGTTGAGGAAGGAGTTTGGGGCCAGATCATGGAAATCCAGCCCATAGTAGAACATGAGTCCGCGGACGAATGGGTGGAGAGGAAATCCCAACCCGCGGACGAAGTGGGGTATGAATACCACCCTCTCATGGGGCTCCGGGGTGGGGATGATCTGCCCCTTTGCTGGAAGCCGGTGGGCGATTTCCTGGGCTAAGTACCACACCTCTTGGAGCTTCGTGATGTCCTTCTCCTTGACGGAGGAGACCATCCACTTCCCCTGCGCTCCAGATCCGGACATGGTCGGAGTGCTTTTTTGAGGCGGAAAGGATGGAAGCTTGGGCTCTGAAGCTCGAGAATGTGTGGGCAGAGAGAAGGAATGCGTGGGTGAAGGGGTGAACCCTTATCCCTTTATAAAGGGAGTGAATATCAAGCGCCCCCACTCGCCTTAAAATTCGCTTATTCCCCAAGGGTCGTGTAGACGGCGCGGTTGGGTTACCCACGCCGTATTGATGAGAATCCCGCAATAAGGGGACACGATCTCTGCTTCGACAAGACGTGCCAATTGAAACCGCATCTCGAAACATGGAGCAGGAGGCCAGAAAACGGTTCGAAATAATGACCGGGCAGGAGACGTGACGTCTTGCTACAGAAGCTGTCAGTAGATGGGACTCGTGAAATATTATACTCTCCGCAGTTGTGCGTAGTACTTGTTTTGCAGAGCCGGACACGTTTTCTATGTTTGGAGTCTGCTTTGGAATATTCAGAGGAGAAACCCGCCTTGCAATGCCGAAGACAATCTGCGCGCCGGACATATTGTCATTGAAGTCTAGTTCAGGGGCTACTGAGGGAGTCCCGGATTAAGGGGTCCTCGGGCGTCCGGGCTATGTGACGTGGGCCAAGTCGGTGTCAAAACCGGCGGATCTCGGGTAGGGGGTCCCGAACTATGCGTCTAAGGCGGATGGTAACAGGATGCGGGGGACACGATGTTTACCCAGGTTCGGGCCCTCTCGATGGTGGTAATACCCTACTTCCTGCTTGATTGATCTTGATGATATGAGTATTACAAGAGTTGATCTACCACGAGATCGCGGAGGCTAAAACCCTAGAAGCTAGCCTATGGTATGATTGTTGTTCTCGTCCTACGGACTAAATCCTCCGGTTTATATAGACACCGGAGGGGGCTAGGGTTACACAGAGTCGGTTACAAGGGAGGAGATCTACATATCCATATCGCCAAGCTTGCCTTCCACGCCAAGGAGAGTCCCATCCGGACACGGGACGAAGTCTTCAATCTTGTGTCTTCATAGTCCAACAGTCCGGCCAAAGGATATAGTCCGGCTGTCCGAGGACCCCCTAATCCAGGACTCCCTCAGTAGCCCCTGAACCAGGCTTCAATGACGATGAGTCCGGCATGTAGATTGTCTTCGGCATTGCAAGGCGGGTTCCTCCTCCAAATACTCCATAGAAGATTTTGAACACAAGGATAGTGTCCGGCTCTGCAAAACAAATTCCACATACCACCGTAGAGAGAATAATATTTCCACAAATCTAATCTGCTGACAGCTTTTCATAACGTGACGTACTGCCGTGGTCTGGTCATGACGAACCGTTATTCCGAGCCTGCCACTGCACGTGTTGCGAGGCGGTTTTAGTGGCACGTCCTGTCGAGGCAGAGATCGTGTCCCTTTTTTCATGGGATTCTCATCAATACGGGCGTGGGTAACCCCATCGCGTCTGCTGGTATGACTCCTCGATTTTAGGCAAGTTCCAAACGGCCACGCGGAGGATACTTGATATTCACCCTCTTTATAAAGGGGCCAAGGCATGTCCTTTTCTTCTCGCACTCAATCGAATCCTTCCCCCACCTCGAGTTCCAACACCCAAGGCTCAGGCTAGGCATTTCGGACATCAGTCATGTCCGGATCCAACCTTCAAGGTCGGTGGATGCACAGAGGAGGACATCAAGAAGCTAAGAGAAGCCAGGTATCTGACCGCCGAAATCTCGCACAGGCTGCCTGCTCGAGGGCAGGTCATCCCCACTCCTGAACCCAACGAGAGTGTCGTATTTATTCCCACTTCCTCTGAGGGCTAGGCTTTAGTCTTGATCCCTTCTTCAAAGGGCTTATGTTCTACTACGGGCTCGATTTCCACGATCTGGCTCCGGATTCCATCCTTCACATCTTGTCGTTCATCGTTGTGTGCGAAGCCTTCCTCCGCATCACCCCACACTTCGGCTTATGGCTCAAGACCTTCAATGTGAAGCCGAAGATGATTGAGGGGCGACACACAGAGTGCGGAGGCGCCATAATAAACAAAGGCGCCGATGCTCCATGGCCAAAGGGTTCCTTCCCGGAGACATCCAAGTTATGGCAGCAGGAGTGGTTTTACATCACCGCTCCTCGAAGCGCTAAGTGGGTAGCTGCCCCCGCCTTTCGTCCGGGCCCCCCGCCACAATTGGCATCATGGGTCAACAAAGGGCTGGACTGGGGGCCAGCTAATGATGTGCCGACGTTGCAGAGCCGCATCCGAGATCTCTTCAAGGGAGATGTCAGCCTTGTCAAGGTAATGCAAGTCATGCTAGTTCGTCGGGTCCTGCCATGCCAACGTCGACCTCTCCGCATGTGGGAGTTCAACCCGGAAGCACCGCGAACTATTCAGCAATTCTTCGGCGCGACGCTCGAAGAGATGTACGGATTGTTCTTCAGATCACGAATAAAGTGTCCGGACACCACCGAGGATGTGGGTCTGAACTGCAATCGTCCAGGCACCCAAGTAAGTAATTCCACGGCCGAACACGTTGTCTTTTAATTTACCACAACATCATTCTGAAAAGTCACCTTTTGACCAGGGCTGGATAAAAAAGGCGAAGATGATCAGGTGTTCGGCCCCCCTTCCCGAAGGCTCACCGGATCCTGTACTAGCCAGGATGCTTGAGCTTGCACCTTATCAAGCGCCATCAGGGGAAGATAAAGGGAGGAACAAAGAAGCCGAAAGCGAGCCTCACTCGTTATTCATCCAAACCGGGGGAATTAGTGCCTCCGCGAAGGAGGATAACCGGGGAGAAGAATCAAAAATTCCCTCTCCCCAAGGAAGGAAGAGGGCCGCCTCTGAAGACTTGGAAACAATGGTTTTCAAACGAGGGAAGAAACCTTTGTCAGAGGGCCCTACCCCGGAGGGCATCCTTACCGCACAGTACCCGCAAGGGCACCAGCCCTCCACCGAGCTGTAAGTAAACAAAAGTACTTTATAGTAAATATACCCTGCTTCATTTCTGAGAACAATAACCGAGACGTATGTCTTGTAGTTCGGATCGTAGCCCTTCTCGACAGAGTTCGTCTTCGGGGGATCTTCTTCCGGAGATGATGGAGAGCGAAACACCTCCCCGTGCCTCCCCGCCTCGTGAAGCGGACGACCTTGAGGTGTCGTCACGGAGGATTTCTCCTGATCCGCCCAGGCCAGAGGGTAACCCTTCGGCCACCCGAAGTCCAGAGTATTCGGCTCCTAAGGAGAGTAACAGAAAGAGTCCGGGACTGCCCAGTGCGCGACCAGACACACTGATGAATCTTCTAGAGCAAGCGGCTATCTCAGACACGCATCGTACGCTAATGGGTACGGTGGTTGAGAGGATTTCATCCGCCGAAAGCGGGTTGCATGAAGCTTTTATGAGCCTGCTGAGAGGCTTTGAGGTACGCAAAGTAATATATATTTTTTGACGGTACCGCACACGCTAGGTGTGCCCTATGCAGATAGTAGCCCCTGAGACTCTGGTTGCTGTCAAAAAAGACGACAAATAGAGGATCATAGTCCCAGGTAATAACCGTGCTGCTTTCACGTGCAGGCAGCTGAGGGTCCGGTGGCAACTTGATGTGGCAGATGTCGACGTCGTGCTTGTAAACAAGCGGCTTGACGATGCACAGGGTATGTATTCTCCTATGATCAACACATATTAAGAGGAGCATGATGCTAGTATCTGTAATATGCTGTGACTGCAGATGGAGCTGTCGCCGTGGAGACCCCTCGGGCGGAACTTGCCCGGGCGAAGGAACAAGCCAGGAAGAGTGATGCGGCCGCCTAAAGGCGGTCGAAGAGCTAAGAGCCGAACAGGCTGCGCATTGCCAGAGCAAAGAGAAAATAGCCAAGATGGCTGTTGAGCTGAAAGATGCTGCCGACCATTATGAGCTTCTTGGAAAGGAAAGCCAAACGAAGACGACGAACCTGGAGAAGGCCGCGGTAGCAGCCAAGGAAGCCTGCTCTAAAATTAGAGCGGCGAAGGAGGAGCTACGTCAAGCCGGAAATGTCACGGCTGGGAAGCCCTTTTTGTTGCGGACGAAGTTCAAAGATCCTAAGTATGCCCTTCTGGATCAATTATGGAGTTCTGCGGACACGTACATGGATTTGGCAGCAAGTGATGCGACCAAGTTTTTCGAAGATCAAAAAGATCACGAAGTGGAAAAGTTGTTTTGGTCGCAGTTGAATGCTCCGGCGCGTCCGCTGCTGTTAAATGAGCAAATGGCCGAGTGGGCCGAGCTCCATAGGTTGTCCGGGCTCGCCATGAGGTCGATTGTGGATCATCTTTGGCCGGAAGGACCAAGGCTGAATAGTTATTTTGGCTTAGTGCAACGATTCCTTGGTGCTGTGCCGCATATCGACGCTGTGAAGAGGTCGGCATGCATAGAGGGTGCGCGGATGGCTCTCGCCCGTGTCAAGACATACTGGGCAGAGATGGAGGCCACCGCTATTGCAACCCAGAGTTCGGCCGTAGGCCGGGTATCGGCCGAGCACTATTTTGAAGAAGTCTTAGAAGGCACCCGTTTAATAGAGGCTCAGTGCTCGAAGAGTATCATGTTCTAGTAACGTGCATCCCAATTGTAAGAACAATGTTATTTGAATTATAAAGGCTGTGCTTATACTTTTGCCTGAAAGTATTATTATGCCTCCTGTGCGGTCGTTTATGTATGTATATATATATATATATATATATATATATATATATATATCCTGAAAGTTTGCAGTCGTCGGCTTCAGCCCCCACGCATATAATGCGGGGGTGTTCGCAAAAGCACGTCTTCACACTTGATCCAACGTCTTGGTCCATGAAGGAGGTGGTAGCGCGGCGAACGAGGCAATCGGACTATATTGCTTTAACACTTTCACTTAACCATAGGAGTTTGACACTGGGGCTACGATATAGCCCCTGGTATTTCCGCGGCTATCCGAATACGGTGCGCGTACGTACATGACCGGGGAAACCGGTCCTTCGTTAATGTGGAGGAATCCTGAAGATTCTGATGAGTCATCGAGTGGTTGACCAGTCTCACGCTTTATCATGACAGTTAGTTTTCGGCTTTCTCTACTGAGGTGCTCATCCGGATGAACCAGGGCACAATCGCAGTAGTTCTCCCGGTGCCACCTTAGCCGATAGAGCGGAACGTAAGGTAGCAAAACGCGGGAGCCGGGCAAACCCAACATTTGACCAAAACATGATTCGGAACTGATGCATATAAGGCCAAACTCAAAACGCCGAACACTCCCTAAGGTATTCGGTCTTTACAACATATACCAGGCTGAGTAACGCCCTTGATAATGAACCCCAAGTGTCCAGGTACGTGCATTATTCTGACGTGGCAAAATGCCAATAACGTCAGCATCCCTCTCAGTTATACTGAGTATCCGGAGGATGTGATGCAACAAGAGACACTAAAAAAGGTTTACACAGGGTCTTAATCTAAAAAGAAACCTTTGAGCAGGGCCCTGCTGCACGTCTGCGCCTGTGTCTCCATTGTGCCGTATCCTGGAAGGGTGTAGCACGATTATCATCTGTAAAAGAGAAGAACTTAGGTGAAAGTTGTTGTGCAAAAAATTGGTTATTCTCAATAAACCATTAAAATTCAAGATAAGTAAGGTCGAGCCGAATTGTAGTCCTTTTTACATGCGGGAAGCCCCTGGTACCGCCTATGGGGGTATATCCATCAAACCAATCTCATGTTTATCTAAGCTGTTACAGTTAGTGATGCGCTGAACTCGTCTAGCCGTGTCCGCGGTCTTGACGACCGATCGTTTATTCTGATTGGAGGGGCCGTTTAGTGTTCGGCCGCTAAAGCCGCCACATGTTTCTCCGCGCATAAGGAATGCTCAACATTTCCGCTAACTGTGATGATGCCACGTGGACCGGGCATCTTAAGATTAAGAGAAGCGTAACTGCATTAAAACGAGCGAAAGCTGTTCTTCTGAGTAGTGCTTGATAGCCGCTTCAGAATGGAGCGATGTCAAAGGTTAACTTTTCACTTCGGAAGTTGTCGGGAGAACCGAATCTCTAGTACTAGAGAGCCCGTACAGCGGGCCTCTGGGCCTGGTATTACTCATTTAAAGGTAGTATTACTGTGGCTTATTCTTGTCGGGTCTATCCCCATTTCGCGGACTGTGTCCTGATATATCAGATTAAGACTACTGCCGCCGTCCATGAGGACTTGGGTGAGATGGTATCCGTCGATAATTGGGTCTAGCACCAAGGCAGCCAATCCTCCGTGCCGGATACTTGTCAGGTGATCCCTGCGATCAAAAGTGATCGGGCAGGCCGACCAAGGGTTGAACTTAGGGGTGACGGGCTCTACGACGCGTATGTCTCGGAGTGCATGTTTGCTTCTCCTCTTCGTCACGTGAATCGTGTTCACTATTTTGACCTCTGGTGGGAAATTTTTCTGTCCCCTAGTGCTTTGCTGGTGAGGCTCATCCTCGTCTTCACTTGGTGTTTCCCTCCCCTTGTGTTCGGCGTTTAACTTGCCGGCCTGCTTGAAGACCCATCATTCTCTGTGGGTGTGATTTGCAGGTTTATCGGAGCTGCCATGAATCTGACATAATTTCTCTAGAATCTTATTTAGGCTGGACGGTCCATCTCTGTTGCCTTTGAAAGGCTTTTTCCGCTGACCGGGTCGAGAGCCCCTAAATCCGGTGTTTACCGCCATGTTGTCTGGGATGTCTTCGTTATTTTGATGCTTGCTTTTACTGCGTCGTGGTTTTCCATTACCATCCCTGACTTCAGATGTGACTGGGTCGCTGGTGCTACTACGTGCCAGCCAACTATCTTCGCCCGCGCAAAAGTGGGACATGAGATTTGTTAGGGCTGCCATTGTTATTGGCTTTTCTTGGCCGAGGTGTCTGGCGAGCCATTCGTCTCGGACGTTGTGTTTGAAAGCTGCTAAGGCTTCGGCGTCCGGTCAGTCGACGATTTGATTCTTCTCAGTGAGAAATCTGTTCCAAAGCTTTCAGGCTGACTCTCCGGGCTGTTGAATTATATGACTTAAATCGTCTGCATCCGGAGGTCGGACATAGGTCCCTTGAAAGTTAGCCCTAAAAGCATCCTCAAGCTCCTCCCAACCCAATTGAATTTTCGGGGAGGCTCTTCAGCCAGTGCCGAGCTGGTCCTTTCAACTTGAGGGGAAAGTATTTGATGGCGTGGAGATCGTCTCCGCGAGCCATATGGATATGGAGGATGAAGTCCTCAATCCAGACCCCAGGGTCTGTCGTTCCGTCGTATGCCTCTATGTTCACGGGTTTGAATCCCTCTGGAAATTCGTGATCCAGCACCTCATCGGTGAAACATAGGGGGTGCGCGGCACCCCTGTATTTGGATGTGTCATGGCGTTCTGACGGTTGTAGTGTTCGGTTTTGATTATGCGCTGGAGCGCGCTTCCTAGATCCATAGATGGATCTGGTCACGCCGGCCTTTTGATGCGAGTCCTCGCGTGGATCGTGTGCTGACTTATGTGCGGTCTCGTTAGCCGCTCTATCGCGGCCACGAGGTGGTCGATCCGACCGCTCGGCCGTTTTATTTTTCGGCTGTGTGGGCTCTAAGGCCTCATCATCGAATTCAGGCAACAGCTTGCGCTTTGGATAGCTCTTTGTGTGGCGATTGCCACCATACTTTTCTTCAGTGTCAAGCACTTTGTTCCATCTACTGTTGAGCGTATTCTGCGCGGCCTTAAGCCTTTGCTTCTGCTTCTTCAGACTCCTCGCGGTGGCAATAAGCCTTCTATGGAGGTTCTCTTGTTCCAAGTGCCTTTCCGGGATGATTTGTGCATCCTCGGCCGGACTGTTTTCCTCTCCGGAGAGAGGTTGATGAGCTTTATCCTCGGCGTCGCCGTGTTCGGACAGCGGCTCCGTACTATGTTCGCCGTCCGCTGGTTCATCTTGTTCTGTCGCTGGGTCAATGTGGTCGTCGTTTCCTCTGGAGTCGACCGGGGTGTTATTTTTCCATGCGCTGTTATCGCTATTCTTGCCGAGGCGGGATTTGGAGCGGCGCCTATGCCGTCGCTTTGGTTGCTTTGTCACGACCGGTTTTCCAATAAAAATATTTATTGAGAAACCGATCCCTTTTACGGACCAGTAGGGAAGAATCCTCCTCACTGGTAGACAATTTCTTGATCACAGAAGAAAAACCAGGAGTACTAAATATAATACAAGGTTGAGCGGAGACTGCTCAACAATTTATTACAAACACGCCGATATTACACATAAAGGCGGATAGGGTGGCATAACTACTGACTCACAATAAAAGCGGTGGTGGATATGTCACAGTGAAGTGGGTGACATGACTCCTGAATCTAACAGCTCTTCGAGCATCGGAGTGAGGCTCGAGGATACTTATTGTGGGTGGCGGAAGCGTATATAATACAAGTGACCAATATCCAGGATCGCACGGGACTGACTGGGATTCCTCTAGGCGTCGGACTCACTATCAAACTCTTCATCCATGAGATCGCCTTCGTCAACATCTGGCCAAATCAACAAGCCAGGTGAGTACTACGAAAGTACTCGCAAGACAGTTCAGACATAAGATATAACAGATGTAAACATGATGCATATGAACAGATTAATAGAGCGCACTCAAACAATGAGATAGCAATGCATGGAAAATAAAAGGGGAGTCGGGCGGTAGTCCTCCCGAAACCCCAAAGTAGTACTGAAGGCCAATCGAGTGTCTGAATGACTCCTCGAAAGGATACAATTGAAATAACAATGCCGCAGTCGGGCGTCAAGGCGACACCTCATAAAGGGCTTATAATGGAATACTACTGACATTGCGTGCCACAGTCGGACGTCTGAGCGACATCACGTAAAGGGCTTATATCAAAAGTAAATAACGGGCGTGCCAGAGTCGGACGTCTGAGCGACATCACATAAAGGGCTTATATTGAAAGTAAATGACAAGAGTGCCATAGTCGGACGTCTAGGCGACATCACATAAAGGGCTTATATTGAAAGTAAAAGACAAGAGTGCCACAGTCGGACGTCTAAGCGACATCACATAAAGGGCTTATATTTAAAGTAAAAGACAAGAGTGCCACAGTCGGACGTCTAAGCGACATCACATAAAGGGCTTATATTTCATAACTTAATATTTCAGTAGCTCATGAATTTAAATCATTGCAAAGGAATATTCAGATACGAGATAAATAAAAGGTTAGTCCATCCACAGGAATAACAATTCAACCGGGTTTACCACTCAAGCTTGTTCAACGGGGATATACCACGGAGACTGACATAGGGACTGGCATGGATAAGGATATACTGGCCATGGTCCGGGCGAAGGTGGAGTACTCCGGTGGGTGCTGCAAGCTCCAAATTGATGCGCGGGTCAGAAGAGTGGATGTTCTAGGAGGCTACTAGCAAGAGCTGAGGGGAAGGGGTGCACGCACGGGGGTGAATCGAGCTGGATCCCGTGGCGGGTCGAGGCGGCCGGAGTTGGGGAAGAAGGCTCCCTCGGGGCTCTTCTAGTGGCTTGGCGTGGTATTGGTGGTGTGTAGAGGTGGTGCGGGTTCGAGTTCAAGCTCGGGACCTCCTTTTATAGGCGATCCGAGGGGGTGGCCGTGAACAGGATAGCTCTGGCTAGCGATTACGGTGAGGCAGAGGTTGGGCAGGGAGTTTAGGAGGCTAGGCACCATCAGGGAGGATCACTGGCGCCGTTCCTCCGCTAAACCTTGGTGGGGCTAGGCGTAATGCGCCGGTCCTCGACGGGATGGTAGTACGGGCACGGCGGCAGCAGGGAGCGCGCTCCGCGCCTACCAGTTCACGACGACGGACTGCAGCGTGCACGGGTGAGTGGATGGCCACGCGGTGGCCTCTGGTGGCTGGGGCGGCGCTGGATGGCGCCGTCCAACGCTGCGCCTCTGTGGCAGCCGCAAAGGCCGCTGCTGCCATGGCTCACGGGGTGGCGCACCTCCTCCTGCTCGTCGCCGACGCCCGCAAGCCTGCAGGCGATCGTGCGGCGCAGGGGATAAGAAGGAGGCACAGGGCGCATGGTGCCACCGCGGCTACTGGCGAGATCGAGAACGGGTTCTGAAGAAAACGACAGTGCTCACTGAAACTGTATCACTGAATTTCTGAACATGACAGTGACAGTGCCTTTCAGGTGTTCGACAAAATGATTTGGCATGAAGAATTTTTTTTTCTGGAGCTGGGACTTGGTGAGGTGACCTCTCAATGCATCCAGAGGCTGCCTGAATTTTCTCAGATTTTTAGGAGGAGAAAACAATTGAATTTCATCAAATTTGGCAAATATGGTCCAAACTTGCAGCAAGTACAATTTCAAATATTTGAACTGGAGTCCAGTGGATCATCACGGATCTAGGTTGAGGGCTCTAAGGACTAGCCAGGGAAATTTGTTTGGAGTCCAAACTCAAAGTAGAAATGGTAGTTCCTTTGTAAATCTCCAAGAGCCAAAGTATAGGGCAGAAATTATTTTTGATAAGGAATAAATGGAAGAAAAATCATGGGGAGGTTCAACTTGCTGGATTTGAAGCATAGCTTGACACAAAGATGAGGAATGGCTTTTGGGAGGTGGTTTACACTTAGGTCATGGTAGGAGGAGATTTTGAAAAGGGGAAAAGAATCACTCCAAATGCCATAGGCTATTTAAAAGATTTTTCAAAAGAAATTTCCCAAATGAAAAGCATTTGGTTTTGAGTCCACATAAGATGGAAACACCTCCAAGACCAAAAATCAAGGCTTGGGTGAATCCAAACAAAACGCTTGTCATAAAAGAAAGTTTTTGAGAGGGAGAGTCCTTTAGAAGAAAATTTTAAATAACATCCCTCAAATCAAGATAAAAGTTTGAAAAAGCCAGATAAAATTTTTGGCTGTCACAACACCTACCCCCTTAGGAAAAATCTCGTCCCCGAGATTTCAACTGATCCTCTAATAGATGTGGGTATTCTGCCCAAAGAAAATCTTCTCTTTCCCATGTAGCTTCATCCTCGGTGTGATTGCTCCACTGAACCTTGAAATTTTTTGTTGCTTTGTGACGGGTCCTACTTTCAGACTCTTCCAATATCTTTACTGGCCGCTCTCTGTAGGTGAGGTCTGGTTGTACATCAATGCTTTCATGAGATACATGCTTCTCCGGGTTACTCACACATTTCCTCAACTGTGAGACGTGGAACACGTCGTGGACGTCTGACAGTTTTTTGGGTAGGTCTAGTTGGTAGGCTACTGTGCCTCTTCGTGCAACTATACAGAAAGGTCCAATAAATCTCGGGGCTAGCTTCCCCTTAATTTTGAACCGTTGCAGGCCTCGCATAGGAGACACTCGTAGGTATACGTAATCACCGGGTTCAAAGCTGACCTCACGATGTTTTCGATCGTAATAGCTCTTTTGTCAGCTTTGAGCTGTCTTGAGTCTGTCCCTGATCTGTTTAACCTTCTCCTCGGCTTCCTTGAGCATGTCTGGGCCGAAGATACGACTGTCACCTGTTTCTGACCAATTTAGTGGGGTACGACATCTCCGTCCGTACAATGCTTCAAAAGGTGCCATTTGTAAGCTGGCTTGGTAACTGTTGTTGTATGCGAACTCGGCATACGGAAAACTTTCTTCCCAACTGGATCCATAGGTGAGCACACAGGCTCTCAGCATGTCCTCTAGGATTTGGTTTACGTGTTCAGTTTGTCCATCAGTCTGGGGGTGGTATGCTGTACTGAATGCTAGTTGAGTGCCCAGAGCTTGTTGTAAGTGATCCCAGAATTTAGAGACAAATTGAGTGACTCGGTCAGATATTATAGTCTTTGGGACTCCATGCAAACAAACTATACGGGAGAGATAAAGCTTAGCTAGCCTTTGAGTGGAGTAGGTCATCTTCACGGGAATGAAATGTGCTACCTTGGTTAGCCTATCTGTGATGACCCATATGGCATCATTTCCGCGTTGTGATCGAGGTAGTCCGACGATGAAGTCCATTCCAATTTCACCCCATTTCCACTCAGGTATCCTGTTTGGCTGTAGTAGCCCTGCTGGCTTTTGATGCTCGGCTTTTATGCGCTGACATGAATCGCAACAAGCAATGAATGCGGCTATATCCCTTTTCATACCGTGCCACCAAAATCTTTCCTGAATGTCTTTGTACATTTTGGTTCCTCCAGGGTGGATCGAATATGGGCCGGTGTGGCTTTCGGTTAGGATTTGTTGCTTGAGTTCCTCAATGTTTGGTACGCAAAGTCTGTCCCCGTACCATAATATTCCCTCATTGTCTGTGACGAACTCTGAAGCCTTGCCAAGGCTCATTTTTCTCTTTATACCGTCAATGCTGGGATGTTCCTGCTGAGCCTTCTTAATTTGTTCCATTAGGGTGGGATGTATCTCCAGATTTGATACGTTGCCCTCAGAGACCAACACCATGTTGAGTCTAGCGAACTCCTGCTGAAACTCAGGCCTTAAGTTCTGTGGACTGTCATTGCCCGGGCTGGGGTTCCGACTAAGAGCATCTGCCACTACATTTGCTTTCCCTGGATGGTAGTGAATGCCGACATCATAGTCCTTGACCAATTCCAACCAGCGTCGTTGTCGCAAATTTAGCTCTGGTTGCGTGAAAATATATTTAAGGCTCTTATGGTCCGTATATATTTCACAACGATTTCCCAACAGAAAGTGCCTCCACTCCTTGAGTGCATGGATGACTGCTGCTAGCTCCAAGTCATGAGTTGGATAATTTTCCTCATGTTTCCGTAGTTGCCTGGAAGCATACGCGACAACTTTGCCGTCCTGCATCAATACGCACCTGAGGCCCTTCCGGGATGCGTCACAATACACTTCAAAACTTTTGTGTATGTCTGGCACGATCAAAACCGGTGCTGTAGTTAGTTTCTTTTTGAGTTCTTGGAAGCTTTTCTCGCACGCCTCAGTCCATACAAATTTCTTGTCTTTCTTGAGCTACTATGTCATTGGTTTTGCCACAGTGGAGAATCCTTCAATAAACCTTCGGTAATATCCAGCCATTCCTAGGAAACTCCGTACATCTGTTACGTTGGCTGGCGGTTTCCAGTCAAGTATGGGTTTGACTTTTTCTGGGTCTACGGCCACGCCTTCTTGGGTCAATATATGGCCTAGAAAACCAACTTGTCTTAGCCAAAATTCACACTTGCTAAATTTGGCGTATAATTGATGTTTCCTTAATTCTCCCAAAACAATTCTGAGATGTTCAGCATGTTCTTCTGGTGTCCTTGAGTATACCAGAATATCGTCAATGAACACCACAACAAATTTGTCCATAAATTTCATAAACACTTTGTTCATGAGGTGGACGAAATATGCGGGGGCGTTTGTCAATCCAAACGGCATTACTGTGAACTCATATAATCCGTATCTGGAGGTGAATGCTGTCTTAGGGATATCTTCTGTCCGTACTTTTAATTGATGATATCCCGATCTTAAATCAATCTTTGAGAACACCTTGGCTTGTGCGAGCTGGTCGAATAGGTCATTTATCCGTGGCATCGGATATTTGTTTTTGATGGTGACCATATTGAGAGCTCGATAGTCTATACACAATCTCAGTGTCCCATCCTTTTTCTTGGCGAATAATACTGGTGAACCCCATGGTGAGGAGCTGGCTCGAATAAATCCTTTGTCCAGTAATTCCTTTATTTGCTTCTTCAATTCTACCAACTCGGATGGTGCCATTCTATAAGGTTTCTTGTAGATGGGGGTGGTGCCAGGTGCTAGTTCGATGCTGAACTCTATCTCTCGGTCTGGTGGCATGCCTGGTAGTTCTTCTGGAAATACGTCGGGAAATTCGCACACCACTGGAACTTTTCTCAATTCTGAAATGTCCACTTTGTTCAGCTTTGGTTGCCGTGACCGTGGTCGCTCTTGAGCTGTAACTTTTATTGTCTTGCCTTGATGATGAGTGAGAATCACAGTCCGATTGAAACAGTCAATAAATCCCTTGTTGGTGGTCAACCAGTCCATCCCTAGGATGACATCCAGTCCTTTATTTTCCAACACGATGAGATTAGCCTGAAACTTTAGTCCTTCGAATTCAATAATCACTCCTTGGCAGTAACTCTGAGTGATCTGCTTATTCCCGGGGGACTTGATGATCATAGATTTTTCCAAAGGAAGTATCGGAAAACCATGTTGCAAAACAAAACTCTTCGAAATGAACGAGTGAGAAGCTCCAGAATCAAACAAAACCGTGGCAGGTATTGTGTTGACAGGGAACGTACCGAGTACGATGTCTGGGGCATTATGTGCTTCTTCCCTGGTCACATGGTTCAGGTGACCCTTCCTGTGATTGTTGTTGGGATTGAAATTGTTACGCTTGGGGGCTAGATTGTTCCCACCATTGTTCGGCTTGGGGGTCGAGTTCCTTGGTTTTGGGCACTGTTTGGCATAGTGCCCTTCCTCTCCACAAGCATAGCAAGTGACCCCTGGACGGTATGTAAAGTCCTTGTCCCTCGAATGGAACTGTCTGGTTGGCCTTAGAGCAGTAGTCGTGGATTTTCTCGCTTCATTCCTCTGAACATCAGTCTTGCTTCGGTTGTTGCGAGCAAGAGTCGTCTTGTCCCTCTTTCGCTTACGAATATCCTCCAGACTGCGGTGCTCATTCTCCAAAGTAATGGCCTTGTCAACCAGAGTTTTGAAATCTGGGAAAGTGTGTACGACCAGTTGGCATTTTAGTGCTGGCGCCAGGCCGTCCAAAAACTTTTCCATCCTTTTGTTCTCAGTCATATGCTCATCGTAGGCATAACGAGATAGCTGGGTAAACTGACTGTTGTATTCCGTCACTGTCATGCCTCTTTGCTTGAGGTCATCAAATTCTCTTTTCTTGATTTTTATGATGCTCCTGGGGATGTGTGCCCCACGAAAACCTTCCTTAAACTCCTCCCAGGTGATGTTATGTTCACTGGGATGCATGTGTAGGAAGTTCTCCCACCATGCTGCAGCTGCTCCAGTGAGGTAGTGAGGTGCATAAAGCACCTTCTCATGATCAGAAAATTGAGCAATAATCAACTTTCTTTCGATGTCTCGAAGCCAATCATCGGCTTCAAGTGGCCTATCAGTGTGAGCAAACGTTGGAGGGCGTGTCTTCTGCAGTTCAGACAACTTGGAGTGTGGTTGGTATGGCTCACGGTGATGTCCCATATTGATGACGTGATTCATCATCTCTTGGTGTTGCTGTTGGCTTTGTTCGAAAAGGCGGCATACTTGAGATAAGGCTGCCTCGCTGTCCTGTTGACTAGACTGTCCCTGAGTGAAGTTGTTGCTTGTCTGTGTTCCATAAACTTCTTCTGGTGGATTTGGCATGGAACGAGTCCACGGACGAGACATTTTCCACTCTGGGGGTATTATTTTGCAAAATTTATGAGAAGAACTGTGTGGCACAAGGAAAAATTTGCAGAGACGAAAACTTTAAAAGACCTCAAGATTTTTCAAGAACATAATTGATTTCGCACGGAGAAGGACTGCTTAGCACATATCTTACACGCGATACGCAAACATACGATACATCACTCAAGATGTGCGTACACACTCCTGACATGTTATTAAGGCTAGCACACTCCTCCGGGATCCTACATGATGCGCACACAAATACTACAAACTAACGTACATATAAAACATATCATACATGCAGGCACATCGCGCGGCGACTAGGCGCACTCAGTCGGAGATGGTGAAGATGTCCTTCCCCTTGCCAAGGGTAAGACCCAGCGGTGCAGGAGACTCAACCTCCACCTCCTCCCTAATAGGCTCCAGGCACGTAGCACTGCGCTGAGGTGATGGCGCGGGTGCGACAGGCGGTCGTGTGGGTGCGGCAGGTGGTGCAGCTCTGACTGGAGTAGGAGCAATGACCCGGTCGAACTCCTCAGTGGTAGGCAGACGGCGAGCGGTGGCCAAAATGGCAGGTGAATAGGATGCTGAGGACGAGGCGAAAGTCAGTGGCGGTGCCATGTGGAGAAGCTCCCTCCTGTTGGCAAAACAGCCCCGAACTAAGTCCATGCGGGCAGCCACAAGATCGTCCACGAGGTTGTCGAAAGCTTCCTCCAGAGCTTTGAGATACTCAACAAGCATCTCGATAGCTTCATCTCGCTCTCCCCTATGGCAGGCGAATGCATAGTGACAAGTATATGGCACATGGCATGGGAGGTAGCGGTAGCGACGAGTCTTCATCGACGGAAGAATGTCCCGAAGGCGAGCTATCGCCTCACGGGCAGCCATCTGCATGGCATGCCTCTCCGTAGGCATGGCCCTTCCCACAAAACGGAAGTGGCGAGACACAGAACGCCCTCCCTTGAATTGCACCACGGCCTGGTGCATAGACACGTCGTCGCTGAGCTTGTGCTAGTAAAGCGTGAACTCCGGACGAGTCGCTGGCCCGATCGCGAGCTTGGTGATGGATACGAGGAGTTTGACAAACCCCTCGGGCACATTCGTGAACACCCGAGTCTCGCAGTCGCTGCCAGCCATCTACAAAAGTAGGCAAAATTTCTGAGTAGTCAAATCATAAATTTATGATGACCAACAGAAAATAGCTACATTTGCAAAATGCTGAAAAAGCACTAAAGACGCTAATAACCAATTAGCGATCGCACCTAGTGGCTTCCTACAGTCAGCCTGGCTCTGATACCAAGCTTATCATGACCGGTTTTCCAATAAAAATATTTATTGAGAAACTGATCCCTTTTACGGACCAGTAGGGAAGAATCCTCCTCACCGGTAGACAATTTCTTGATCACAGAAGAAAAACCAGGAGTACTAAATATAATACAAGGTTGAGCGGAGACTGCTCAACAATTTATTAGAAACACATCGATATTACACATAAAGGCGGATAGGGTGGCATAACTACTGACTCACAATAAAAGCGGTGGTGGATATGTCACAGTGAAGAGGGTGACATGACTCCTGAATCTAAGAGCTCTTCGAGCGTCGGAGTGAGGCTCGAGGATACTTATTGTGGGTGGCGGAAGCGTATATAATACAAGTGACCAATATCCAGGATCGCACGGGACTGACTGGGATTCCTCTAGGCGTCGGACTCACTATCAAACTCTTCATCCATGAGATCGCCTTCGTCAACATCTGGCCAAATCAACAAGCCAGGTGAGTACTACGAAAGTACTCGCAAGACAGTTCGGACATAAGATATAACAGATGTAAACATGATGCATATGAACAGATTAATAGAGCGCACTCAAACAATGAGATAGCAATGCATGGAAAATAAAAGGGGAGTCGGGCGGTAGTCCTCCCGAAATCCCAAAGTAGTACTGAAGGCCAATCGAGTGTCTGAATGACTCCTCGAAAGGATACAATTGAAATAACAATGCCGCAGTCGGGCGTCAAGGCGACACCTCATAAAGGGCTTATAATGGAATACTACTGACAGTGCGTGCCACAGTCGGACGTCTGAGCGACATCACGTAAACGGCTTATATCAAAAGTAAATAACGGGCGTGCCACAGTCGGACGTCTGAGCGACATCACATAAAGGGCTTATATTGAAAGTAAATGACAAGAGTGCCACAGTCGGACGTCTAAGCGACATCACTTAAAGGGCTTATATTGAAAGTAAAAGACAAGAGTGCCACATTCGGACGTCTAAGCGACATCACATAAAGGGCTTATATTTAAAGTAAAAGACAAGAGTGCCACAGTCGGACGTCTAAGCGACATCACATAAAGGGCTTATATTTCATAACTTAATATTTCAGTAGCTCATGAATTTAAATCATTGCAAAGGAATATTCAGATACGAGATAAATAAAAGGTTAGTCCATCCACAGGAATAACAATTCAACCGGGTTTACCACTCAAGCTTGTTCACCGGGGATATACCACGGAGACTGACATAGGGACTGGCATGGATAAGGATATACTGGCCATGGTCCGGGCAATGGTGGAGTACTCTGGTGGGTGCTGCAAGCTCCAAATTGATGCGCGGGTCAGAAGAGTGGATGTACTAGGAGGCTACTGGCAAGAGCTGAGGGGAAGGGGTGCACGCACGGGGGTGAATCGAGCTGGATCCCGTGGCGGGTCGAGGCGGCTGGAGTTGGGGAAGAAGGCTCCCTCGGGGCTCTTCCAGTGGCTTCGCGTGGTATTGGTGGTGTGTAGAGGTGGTGCGGGTTCGAGTTCAAGCTCGGGACCTCCTTTTATAGGCGATCCGAGGGGTTGGCCGTGAACGGGATAGCTCCGGCGAGCGATTACGGCGAGGCAGAGGTTGGGCAGGGAGTTTAGGAGGCTAGGCACCATCAGGGAGGATCACTGGTGCCGTTCCTCCGCTAAACCTTGGTCGGGCTAGGCGTAATGCGCCGATCCTCGACGGGATGGCAGTACGGGCACGGCGGCGGCAGGGAGCGCGCTCCGCGCCTACCAGTTCACGATGATGGACTACAGCATGCATGGGTGAGTGGATGGCCACGCGGTGGCCTCTGGTGGCTTGGGCGGCGCTGGACGGCGCCGTCCAACGCTGCGCCTCTCTGGCAGCCGCAAAGGCCGCTGCTGCCGTCGCTCAAGGGGTGGCGCACCTCCTCCTGCTCGTCGCCGACGCCCGCAAGCCTCCAGGCGATCGTGCGGCGCAGGGGATAAGAAGGAGGCACAGGGTGCACGGCGCCACCGCGGCTACTAGCGAGATCGAGAACGGGTTCTGAAGAAAACGACAGTGCTCACTAAAACTGTATCACTGAATTTCTGAACATGACAGTGACAGTGCCTTTCAGGTGTTCGACGAAATGATTTGGCATGAAGATTTTTTTTCTGGAGCTGGGACTTGGTGAGGTGACCTCTCAATGCATCCAGAGGCTGCCTGAATTTTCTCAGATTTTTAGGAGGAGAAAACAATTGAATTTCATCAAATTTGGCAAATATGGTCCAAACTTGCAGCAAGTACAATTTGAAATATTTGAACTGGAGACCAGTGGATCATCATGGATCTAGGTTGAGGGCTATAAGGACTAGCCAGGGAAATTTGTTTGGAGGCCAAACTCAAAGTTGAAATGGTAGTTCCTTTGTAAATCTCCAAGAGCCAAAGTATAGGGCAGAAATTATTTTTGATAAGGAATAAATGGAAGAAAAATCATGGGGAGGTTCAACTTGCTGGATTTGAAGCATAGCTTGACACAAAGATGAGGAATGGCTTTTGGGAGGTGGTTTCCACTTAGGTCATGGTAGGAGGAGATTTTGAAAAGGGGAAATGAATCACTCCAAATGCCATAGGCTATTTAAAAGATTTTTCAAAAAAATTTCCCAAATGAAAAGCATTTGGTTTTGAGTCCACATAAGATGGAAAAACCTCCAAGACCAAAAATCAAGTCTTGGGTGAATCCAAACAAAACACTTGTCATAAAAGAAAGTTTTTGAGAGGGAGAGTCCTTTAGAAGAAAATTTTAAATAACATCCCTCAAATCAAGATAAAAGTTTGAAAAAGCCAGATAAATTTTTTGGGTGTCCCATGCTTCTCGAGGGAGCTATCCTTCGCTGCATCCTTCCGTTCCTCGTCATTGTTTTCTTTGGGTGTATCCACCATATATATATCGTGTGATGAAGTGGCTGTCCAGCCCCCTGTGGGTGGTGGTTCCTATTCCTCTCCTGCATCGTAGTCAATATCGTCGATGTCTTCGGAGTTGAAATCGAGCATGTCGGTTAAATCGTCGATAGTGGCTATTAAGTGGGTGGTGGGTGGGGAGCGAATTTCTTCGTCGTCCGCATCCCATTCTAGCCGGACATAGTTCGGCCAAGGGTCTCCTGACAGGGAGAGAGACCTCAACGAGTTTAGCACGTCGCCAAAGGGCGAGTGCTGAAAGATATCCGCGGAGGTAAACTCCATGATCGGTGCCCAATTGGATTCGATAGGCACTGACGCAGGCGGCTCGCAGCCCATGGCCGGGGACGAATCCAATGGTTCGGCAACACGGGTCTCGGAGGAGGTGAAGTCAGTATTCGGCTCTATCGCCGCTGAGTGTGCGGCCACCGTGGCGGGGTCCATCCACCCGTCCTCGGATGGCATAATCTACTTCGGATCGAGGGCCGGAGTAGCTGCAGGTGTGATTTCCCAAACCCTGTCTGACGGCAGAGCTAAGTCATGCTCGTCGTGATTGTGCGGCGCACCTGACATGGGCTCGAATCCGTCGAAGACCAAGTCTCCGCGGATGTCGGCAGTATAGTTCAAGTTTGCAAACCTGACCTGATGGCCACGGGCGTAGCTCTCGATCTGCTCCAGATGGCCAAGCGAGTTGGCCCGCAGTACGAAGCCGCCGAATACGAAGATCTGTCCGGGGAGGAAACCTCACCCTGGATCGCATCGTTGCCGATGATCGAAGGAGCCATCTAGCCTTACGGTGATGGCACAGTGGAACTCTCAATGAAAGCACCAATGT
This sequence comes from Triticum aestivum, assembly GCF_018294505.1. NCBI lineage: Eukaryota > Viridiplantae > Streptophyta > Magnoliopsida > Poales > Poaceae > Triticum > Triticum aestivum. Next base: position 109,732,971 of record NC_057811.1, read on the forward strand.
CGATGTCAAACCGGCGGATCTCGGGTAGGGGGTCCCGAACTATGCGTCTAAGGCGGATGGTAACAGGAGGCGGGGGACACGATGTTTACCCAGGTTTGGGCCCTCTCGATGGAGGTAATACCCTACTTCCTGCTTGATTGATCTTGATGATATTAGTATTACAAGAGTTGATCTACCACGAGGTCGTGGAGGCTAAAGCCCTAGAAGCTAGCCTATGGTATGATTGTTGTTCTCGTCCTAAGGACTAAACCCTCCGGTTTATATAGACACCGGAGGGGGCTAGGGTTACACAGAGTCGGTTACAAGGGAGGAGGTCTACATATCCGTACCGCTAAGCTTGCCTTCCACGCCAAGGAGAGTCCCATCCGGACACGGGACGAAGTCTTCAATCTTGTGTCTTCATAGTCCAATAGTCCGGCCAAAGGATATAGTCCGGCTGTCCGAGGACCCCCCTAATCCAGGACTCCCTCAGGCCAGACTGATGGGCCGTGAAGATACAAGACAAGGACAACTTCCTCGTGCCTTACTTTCCCAAGTAAGTCCTCCCCTCAACCGCCCCGTAACATATGAATTCTTAGATTTCGATCGTTTTTCTTTTAACATTCTGTGTTTTCTGCAGTGACACACATTGCACGCTCATCCTCCTAAGCCCCAAATATTCCATGGCCACGTATTTCGACCCGGACCATCAGTCGAACGTAGACTACACAAATGTCAAGAAGGTTCTTGATGATGTTCTCCCCGGCTACGTCAAATCTGGAGGCACCTTCACCAGGCCTATTCGTAAGTACGGCAAGCACGTGTTCTCCCACAACACGACGTTCTGCTGCGTCAAGCAGCCGCCTGGCGGTCAGAAGGGTGCCTACTACGCCATCCATCACATGCGGGCGATCGTACGGGACCATCATCAACTACTGCTACCGAGTAGACTCAAAGATTGGGCCGCGAGCGTGTCGGCAATCCAGGACGCGGACATCAGACAAGAATTCTTTCGCATCCAGTCGGAGTTTGCGGAAATCATCCATCAAGATGTCCTTCGTACCTCGGGGCAGTTCTACCTCAGAAATCAACCGTCCAACAATGACATCAACACAATCCTACAAATGCAGGCTGACAACGCCCGTGGTTTCATGACTCCCACGATAGACGGCGGCTTCATCCACGCTCCGGTCCCTTGAGTCGAGTCGAAAGCAGTGATGCTGTGTCTAGTTCTGAAACATCGATTGGCTCATGTTGTAATTAAACTTTAATGAACTTGTAGTATGTCTCTTTGGTTTCGAGAGTCCTTCAACTTAGATGTAATCGATGCTATTAATGTCTTGCTTTTCTCTTCCGATCGTTCTGTTGCATACTTATATATTGCTTATGTATTGTCTGTGAATTGGTACTAACATTTTGTTTGGCTACTGCATAGCGATGCCGTGGTATGTCGTGTACAAGGGTAAGGTTCCCGGAGTCTACGATGACTGGGAGGAGTGTCGGAGACAGGTTCACCGATTCAGCGGTAACAGTTACAAAGGGTACGCCACTAGGGTCGAGGCCGAATCTAGATACGCCCGCTATCTAGCGGGAGAGGGGAGGGATCGTTGGAGGAACCGGATGAAGACGAGTTTCATCGTGATGATGCTCATCGTGATGACCGCAGCTCTCTTCTATGTGATGGTAGTTTAGATGATCGATATCGACTTGTAATGTGAAGACAAACTCGCGGTCTCGAGACTTGTAATATAATGTTCTATCTTTGTTCGGTCTTTTCAATTCGGAGACTAATATGATGAATTGTATTCAGAGACTAAAATGATGAATTGTATAATCTTTTATTGTATTCGATGAATCTGTTGTTGATGTGTGCTGTCTATATTTTGTCCAATTATACATTTTGTAACCTGTGCAAAAAACAGAAAATAAAAAATAAAAAAACCTAATATTCATACTAATGGCGCATCACATCATAGTGCGCCATTAGTATGCCAGAGCATACTAATGGCGCATCACTAAACAGTGCGCCATTAGTATGCCGAAGTTACTAATGGCGCATCCCTTTGCTGTGCGCCATTAGTATGCCAAAGCACCTGGGTATAGATGGCACCCTGGGAGGCATACTAATGGCGCACTGTTGTATATACTAATGGCGCATCTGGGGTGCGCCATTAGTATACCAGATACTAATGGCGCACCAGTGGTGCGCCATTAGTAAAATATACTAATGGCGTGCTACTAATGGCGCACCACTGATGCGCCATTAATGGCCAGATTAGGTGCGCCATTAGTAGTCCTTTTTCTAGTAGTGAAGACTTCCCCTATGTCTGGATGGGACTCTCCTTTGCGTGGATGGCAAGCTTGGCGTTCGGATATGAAGATTCCTTCCTCTGTAACCGACTTTGTACAACCCTAGGCCCCTCCGGTGTCTATATAAACCAGACGGTTTAGTCCATAGAGGCAATCATAATCATACAGGCTAGACATCTAGGGTTTAGCCATTACGATCTCATGGTAGATCAACTCTTGTAATCCTCATATTCATCAAGATCAATCAAGCAGGAAGTAGGGTATTACATCCAAACATCGTGTCCCCCGTCTCCTGTTACCATCGACCTTAGACTCATAGTTCGGGACCCCCTACCCGAGATTCGCCGGTTTTGACACCGATAGCAGCCACTAGCAAACCAGGGAAAAGGAAGACTAGGAAATAAATAAGCCCGAACCTAATGCTAGGCTATTAAGGCGATTGCACATATTACATCCACTGGGCATCAAAGTTCACCACCAGTGCAAATATAGGGAACACCCTACACTATACAAAAATGGCTTGCTGTTTCCTTCAGCCGGTGGGTACACGTTAAGAACAAATTTTTTATCGCAACAAAACAAATTACAACCATAAAACAAAAGGAAGGTTGGCATAAAAGTTAATAGTCTGACAGATAAATGCACCACCAGAAGTTCAGAAGCTCAGTTCATTTGACCTGACTATTATGTTTTCATGCTATACTGTCTGATGGAGCACCATAACCTTCGCTTTCATTTCTCCTAGGCTCCTGAACAACATAGCAAATGTTTGATAGTCTGGTTTCAGAACCATGCATATCTTGACGACATCGAACAATGGTTGTCCTTGTTTCACAAAGGGTCTCTGTTAGGGAATGGACTTGTGTCTGGAGCACAAATATAACATTGTTTTGAGCTTGCATATCTTGATCATGAGGCAGTTTGGATGAGATTGCCTTAACAACCAACCCAGTATTATGCAGGAACGTGCTTTTGGCACTTTTAGTGGACAGTTACTAACCCACTGCAGCAAGAGGTGACATTGCGGTTATAGGTGCCTCGTCACCTTCAGAAGGTGGTGGTTGCACCATTTTTCCGTAGCTTGCTGAAATGTTGAGTTTTTACATTAGTAGTACGAGAACAAAAGATATTAAGGAGGCAGCAAAACCAAACAAAATAGCTTTGGTCTATATATTGAACTTATTCTGGTGAACCCGTGTAAAATATTAGTTTTATTTTACTGCAAAGTACATAATAAAACTAGGTTCCAAACATATGACCATGTACCATGGCTAATGTATTGTCTATTTCTTCACATTGTATTGACAACTAAGGATAAAGAGACAAAGTTTATAATACTATAAGCATAGTATGACATCATTCATGTCACAAAACAACTGAGAACAGACAAACATGCAATTGTAACATTGTGTGGGCAAGTCCAACACGGAACTAGATTACAGATCAAGATCAAAGGAGCATCACTCCTATCTTTTAAACCTTGTAAGGTGCAATGATACGCTAAGACAATTGTGTATAAAATTGAAAAGAGTAATAGACATTGGCTGCAAACCATGCAGTTCAATGCACGAGTCAGAGTAAGTAGTAGTTAAAATGCATGAGGATTAAGTACTTACAACAACGGCTTTGACTGGTGTAGTCATGCCCTTCGTCTTGCTGGTGTGACAGTCCTTGAAGATTTCCACATCATTTGGTTCAGGTACTTTTTGCTCCTTGTGGGCCTTCCTCTGCATTTGGAACAAGTCAATATAGATCTTATAATATGGCACAACAAAAAGAGTGAAACAAAAACTAATTACAAGAGCCTCCCAGTGTGCAATATAGCTACGAGATCCCGTCGTCTGTTGGAATTTCACTTTCGTACGGTTGGCCTTGTTCTTTGAACACTTCACCTACAAGAAGATAGATTTGTGAGGCACATGTGTAAATAGGAGTTCAACATGTGATCTGATCACATACATATAACGTACTTGATACTTTGGATCAGACCAGTGTTTAATGAGGTCTCTCCAGTCTTCATTCGATATATTTTCCACTGGAGATGTTTGGGCAAGTTCACTATTAGCCTTGCCTTCAAAATGAGTTTTCCTCAAGTTATACCGATACTGTCGCAGAGCAGACTTGAAAACATGGGTGCAAGCTTGTCTGGTTGCATCATCTTGGCCATCCAACTTGAACCTCATCTGTTGAAAGTTATGGGAGTCTCATTATCAACAACCTAGAAAGTATGGGACAGAGCAAGACGATATTACTAGTTTCCATACATAACCATACTTACAGATAAATGGTCGAGGAAGGTGTTGAACTAGGTTTCATCTTTTTCATTCCTGTACTGAATTCATGTTGGGAGGATACATGCATGACACCTAACGGCAACCGCTGCCTCTGATACTAACTTGGCTGACTCTGTAGCATCACTTGGCCTTTTTAAACCTACCTCAAAACGGATCTCCATTCTTCCTTCTCTAGATTTAGTTAATCTATCGAGCATTATCCCTGAAGTTTGTTTCCTCTTGCGCCTAGGTGCTAGTCCAACAACGAACATAGGAAGTGTTAGTGTACATCAAACTGTGAGACTACATATAAAGAAGCATGCAACTGTAACTTGACTCCAGCAACTATCTTCTTGCTGTTGAAGCTCACAAGGTTCATCAGATCTTGCCAGCTCGTCTTGTGTCAAGAGTGCTTCGGAAGTAGTGTCAGGTGGCAAGGGAGCTTGGGAATGTGCTGCTAGCTGAGTTGACAAACGAGTAAATCGTGCAACTCGTGGTACTGTGGAAGGTGTTGCAACAACTAGGGCTGTCTCTACTTGTTTGGTGGTAGCTATTAGTTTCTGTTTGACTTGTTTTATAGCTCGTGTAGCACGGTGTTGGGGATATAACTATTAAGCATAAACCGCCCAGGAGGGGCCGGGTTATACTCATTATAAGTTATTTATATTGAAGCCCACGAAGACAAGGTATGTGGCGCTTTACAGAAGAGATCTAACAAGAAGGCCCAAGGCCCAAAGGCGGATTAGAGCCCGTAAACATAAACCTCCATATGATGTGTAACTTGTGTTGTAAGATAGGAAAGGGTAGAACCCGAGCCGGGCACGTTTATGAGCCGGCCGGGATTCTGTAAACCGCCGGGCGTCAACCTGTGTATATAAAGGGACGACCCGACAATGGTTTAGGGACAAGAAACAACAGATCGAGAGCCAGGCAAAGCGTATTCGCTCCCTGGTCATCGAAACCCTAGCAATTCCACCTCAACTGGATTAGGCTTTTACCTTCACCGCAAGGGGCCGAACCAGTATAAACTTCTTGCGTCCTTTGTCCCACTTTAACCCCTTTAAGCTAACTACGTTGCGATGGCTCCACGACTAAGTCCTCACACTAGGACATCTGCCGTGACAAAACCACGATAGTTGGCGCCCACCGTGGGGCTATCGCACGATGGTTCAAGTTCTTAGAGGGCAGCTTTGAAGGGCTCAAGGGATACGCTGTGGGCCGGATGACAAAGAGTCGTCGCGGCAAGCTCTACATCGATGATACAGGCTGGGGCCCCGAGGCCGGCTCAATTGAGTATGGGTACCGGGTCCCCTTCGGCGGTATTCACGTCTTCATTGGCAAGATCGGCAAATCGGGCCCTGAGCCGGACATCTGCACCGACATCGTCGAAACGTCTCAGCGTGCGAGACCCGCCCGGGTTCAGCCTGCCATGAAGCGTGCCTTCGTGGGAGTCATCCACGGAGTGGAATCTGAGGATAGATCGGTATCTGGTGATGAAACCGTCGTTTACTCTGATGACGAGTCATCTACCGGAGAGACCGAGTCATTGTGCCAACTGCAAGACGACCGGCTTGGGGGCTGTTCCGATGGCGACAGTACTCCGGACCCCTTCGATCCGCTGAGCCGGGTTGCGATCTTCATGGCCAGTACACAGTCAGTGCAGCACTCTTCGACCGCAGCGGCGATGATCTCCGGATCAGCGGCGGTGACAGCAGCTGGGGCAGGAGGCCCTGCGCAACCGCCGGTTCAGGTTTTGTCCGATTTATTTGACACTTTGGCAACGCTGCTGGTAGCAAAAGTTAACCCGGCGAATCAGGATCAGCATAACCCAGAAGTTGCGAAAGTGAAGGATCAGATAGCTCAAGCCAAGGCAGACCTGACAGCTGAGAACACCATGATGGCTGTAGAGCGGGCCGAGTTGGATGCACAGGCTTACCGGCTTATGTTGGATCAAAATGCGTCAAATAATGTCATGAGGAGAAGGTACCGGTCTCACCTGCCTCCGTTTTATGAGGCAAGGAATCTCTTTAACACGCGAGGAGCAGGAACCAGTAACCAGCTAGTGGTTAACCGGGTGGAAGCGCCGGGAACGGGGGCGCCGGTTCAGCCGCGCACGATGGGTCCACCTCGTCAGAATGTCCCATCACAGCACATATCAACACCTCCGGGTCATTACTCTAACCCTTTGGATAACATAGTCGCCGCCGCTTCATGATTGGCGGCTCTCCCAGTTGAAGGCGAGTCCCCAGTAGCGGTTGAAACGTGACGGGCTAGAGAGCTCCTTCAGACAGCCTTGACTCAGCAGCAGGCTTATTCGTACAGCCGTGAGAGGATTCATTCCACCCCCCGCCCAAGCCGGGTTACAGCAGGCATATTGATGAACTGGCTGTGTCAAGCAGTGCGCGGAACCGTAACCCTCCTCGAGGGAATAACCCAGCGGGCGGTGGTGCTAATGCTCAGAACATGGTGGATCACGGTAGAGCACGTCGAGAAGCCAAGCTAGCGGCGCAGTATGCGGCCCGTCAGCTTACTCCGGCTCGTCCAACAACTTCAGTCGAACCAGGTGTTGCTTTCAGTTCTTTGGGGCTACCGTGTCTCACCCCGGCTCTACATAATGTGCAGCTGCCCAAGGATTTCAAAGGTCCTCGTAAGGTGCCCAATTACACTACAGACTTACCCCCCGAATCATGGATTGAGAGTTATGAGATGGCGATGGAGATGCTGGATGTTGACGACGCGGCATGTGCTAAATACTTCACCATGATGTTGGAAGGAACAGCTCGCACTTGGCTGAAAAGTTTGCCAGCTAACTCCATTGGATCATGGGCCGAGTTAAAGGCCCGATTTATCCAGAATTTCAAGGACACGTGCAAGCAACCCATGTCAATTGTGGACTTAGCCGCCTGTGTCCAAGAAGAAGGTGAATCGACAATTCATTGGGTGCGCCGGGTCTCAGCAATCCTGCATTCATCGGACCGCATCAATGCCGATACAGCAGTCTTAACGTTGGAAGGCAATTGCCGGTTCACGCCTCTGAAGCTGAAGTTAGGACGGCTCAAGCGTCACTGCAATGACATGGGGACACTTATGGCGGCTCTGGTTAAGTATGTTGACTCTGATGGTACCAAGAAGAGCAGCAGCACCAGAGGGCAACAGCATAACCCGGTAGTCCATGGAAACAACGGTAAGCGCAAGGCGGATAACAGTTTGGATTTTGTGGCTAACACCAACACACAGAATAATGGTTAGTGTCGTAAGGGTAAACCGCCCCCGAGGAGTGGAGGACCAGGTATCAATCTTGAGCACCTGTTAAACCAGCCTTGCCCAAGACACGGGACGCGAGAAAGGTCTGATGTCTACTACGCAACCTTCTTCTTGTAGACGTTGTTGGGCCCCCAAGTGCAGAGGTTTGTAGGACAGTAGCAAATTTCCCTCAAGTGGATGACCTAAGGTTTATCAATCCGTGGGAGGCGTAGGATGAAGATGGTCTCTCTCAAACAACCCTACAACCAAATAACAAAGAGTCCCTTGTGTCCCCAACACACTCAATACAATGGTAAATTGTATAGGTGCACTAGTTCGGCGAAGACATGGTGATACAAGTGCAATATGGATGGTAGATATAGGTTTTTGTAATCTGAAAATATAAAAACAGCAAGGTAGCGAGTGGTAAAAGTAAGCACAAACGATATTGCAATGTTAGGAAACAAGGCCTAGGGTTCATACTTTCACTAGTGCAAGTTCTCTCAACAATAATAACATAACTGGATCATATAAATATCCCTCAACATGCAGCAAAGAGTCACTCCAAAGTCACTAATAGCGGAGACAAACGAAGAGATTATGGTAGGGTACGAAACCACCTCAAAGTTATTCTTTCCAATCAATCCGTTGGGCTATTCCTATAAGTGTCACAAACAGCCCTAGAGTTTGTACTAGAATAACACCTTAAGACACAAATCAACCAAAACCCTAATGTCACCTAGATACTCCAATGTCACCTCAAGTATCCGTGGGCATGATTATACGATATGCATCACACAATCTCAGATTCATCTATTCAACCAACTCATAGGACCTCAAAGAGTGCCCCAAAGTTTCTACCGGAGAATCAAGACGAAAACGTGTGCCAACCCCTATGCATAGGTTCATGGGCGGAACCCGCAAGTTGATCACCAAAACATACATCAAGTGAATCACGTGATATCCCATTGTCACCACAAATACACACGACAAGACATACATCAAGTGTTCTCAAATCATTAAAGACTCAATCCGATAAGATTACTTCAAAGGGAAAACTCAATCCATTACAAGAGAGTAGAGGGGGAGAAGCAACATAAGATCCAACTATAATAGCAAAGCTCGCGATACATCAAGATCGAATCACCTCAAGAACACGAGAGAGAGACAGAGAGATCAAAAACATAGCTAATGGTACATACCCTCAGCCCCGAGGGTGAACTACTCCCTCCTCGTCATGGAGAGCGCCGGGATGATGAAGATGGCCACCGGTGAGGGTTCCCCCCTCCGGCAGGGTGCCGGAACGGGGTCCCGAATGGTTTTTGGTGGCTATAGAGGCTTGCGGCGGCGGAACTCCCGATCTATTCTGTTCCTCGATCGTTTTAGGGTATATGGATATATATAGGTAAAAGAAGTACGTCAGGAGAGCCACGAGGAGCCCACAAGGGTGGAGGGCGCGCCGCCTGCCTCGTGCCTCCCTCGTTGCTTTCCTGACGTGCACTCCAAGTCTCCCGGGTTGCTTTCCTTCCAAAAATAACTTCTCCAGAAGGTTTCATTCCGTTTCAACTCCGTTTGATATTCCTTTTCTTCGAAACACTGATACAAGGAAAAAAGGAACTGACACTGGGCTCTGGGTCAATAGGTTAGTCCCAAAAATAATATAAAAGTACATAGTAAAGCCCATAAAACATCCAAGATGGATAATATAATAGCATGAATACTTCGTAAATTATAGATACATTGGAGACGTATCAGCATTCCCAAGCTTAATTCCTGCTCGTCGTCGAGTAGGTAAATGATAGAAGAAAGAATTTAGGAAGTGTGAATGCTAACAGGTGCATAAGTTTGATCAATGATAATTTCAGTCACCTTTTCTAGCATCATTATATGTCATAACAGTAGCTCAACTCATAGAACTTTTCATGATCAAGTAACAAGCTATTCACATGTTAAAGTATAGATCATAAACTTTCTAAAAAACTAACAAACCGTGTTATTAGTCATCAAACAATTACAATTCATCTTATTTTTAGGAATAGTCTATGTCAGAGCTTTGGTTCAGCAAACTTCACATACTCAACTATCATTTAGTCTTCCATGATTGCTACCACTCAAAGCATATTTTTAGAACAAATAGTATTCATCGAACACAGAGAAAGATAGGGGCTTAATGTTTCGCCTCCCAACCTTTTACCTCAAGGGTAATGTCAACAGTAATAATTCATGATCAAATATATTTGAATGGCCATATATGCTTAGATCTTTCCATCATATGATGCTTGCCAACTAAAGAGTAGGTTGGAATGAGAAGGAATATTACTGACTCTTGCATAAAAGTAAAAGAAAGGCCCTTCGCAGTGGGAAGCAGGGATTTGCAGAGGTGCCAAAGCTCGAAGCAAAAACAGAGATGAAAATAATTTTGAGAGGTATGCTTTCATTGTCAACATAACGACCAAGAGTTCCCAATATCTTCCATACTACATACATTATAGGCGGTTCCCAAACAGAAAGGTAAAGATTTTTACTCCCCCTCCACCAACAATCATCAATCCATGGCTTACCCGAAACAACGGGTGCCTCCAACTAACATCAAACCTGGGGGAGTTTTGTTTGCAATTATTTTTTATTTGATTTAGATCTTTTGATCATGGGACTGGGCATCCCAATTACCAGCCATTTTCTCGTGAATGATGAGAGGAGTCCACTCATCGTGAGAATAACCCACCTAGCATGGAAGATACTGCTAGCCCCTAGTCGCTACATGAGCGATTCGGGCATACAAAACAGATTATTATTTGAAGGTTTAGAGTTTGGCACATGCAAATTTACTTGGAACGGCAGGTAAATACTGCATATAGGTAGATATGGTGGACACTCATGGAAGAAACTTGGTTCAAGGAATTTGGATGCACAAGCAGTATTCCCGCTTAGTACAGATATTTTGGCTAGCAAAGGATTCTAAATAGCAAGCACCACATGTTAGATGATCCAAAACAATATAACTTATACAAATATACCCAAGCATAACTCATTATGTTGTCTTCCTTGTCCAACTTCAACTAATTTGCTCAGGTTTGAACATAATTAATGGGGATCACTGTCACATCCCTAGCCTTACCTTGCACTAGGCCAGCACATGTGTGTTGCAGCATGTTTAAATTTTATTTAAAACTGAAATGGGGATTGATCAAACCCTAGCACCAGAAAGAACTCAAATAGGTTCAAATAAAATCTTTTCCAAAGAACCCAAAATGCCTTTGAAAATGTTCATGATTTCTGATAAAGGTGAAAACCTGTGCCAAAAATGATGAGCATATTTCTTGGCCATTTATGGATTTTTAATTAAATCATAAGTATTTGAATTGGAGCATTTAATGGCTATAAATATGTTAAATGCTTCAATAATTCTGAAAACATTTGAGGGCTGTTAGCAAACATTTTAAAAGTGCCCACTAATTTTCTTAGGAGTTTTTAAAATGGTTTAGTATTTTAATAAATCAAAACAAAACAGAATAAATAGAAAACAGAAACAAATTAAACTAGACAACAGAGAGAGAGAGTTACCTGGGCCGGCCTACCTGTTCTGGCATTGTAGCGGCCCAGCCCACCGAGGGCAGAGCCGTCTTCTTCCTCCTGCCGGTAGGCAGAGGGGAAGCGTGGCGCGCGCACGTGCGTATCCGGCCACCTCCTGCTTCCCCGGCCCCTCCGGACGACGCCCACGTCGCCCGCTCGACCCCCTCTCCCTTCTCCCTCGCTCTCTGGACCTCCCTTCCCCTCGCTCCTCTGTTCCCCCCATGGCCGAGTATGCCGTCGCCGCCGCTCGCTGTTGCCACGACCACCGGGCCTCCCTCGCCCTTCCAACGTGCTCGAGACTCCGCCACGCCGTCCCCATCTACCCCACCAAGCCATGTGAGCTGGGAAGCACCGCAACGCCTCGACGTCCTCATCTTCTTCCTCGGCCACAGGAGATCGCTGCCGGGATTCCGAAGCCGTCAAGCCTTCCCCGAGCCCGCTTCGACGACCTCTGCAACCACCGTGAGCTCCCGCGTCGTAACCCCCTCTCCCCAAGCTCGATTACGCCCTCTAGTCGTGCCAGCCGCCGTACCCGAGCACCGTCGTCCTCCATGGTCGTTGCCCTCGCAGCCACCGTGCATCTCCGCTCAAGATTGTGCCTCTGGCGTGCTCCTGGAGCAACGATTAGTCCAACGCAGCCCCTAACTAGCTCTCCCGTGCACCGGAACACCGAACCCCCGCATGTTCCCGAACTCCGGCCGCCGCCGCGAGCTCGTCTCCGGCGAGTACAGCGCACCCCAGTCGCTGCTGCCTACCCCGTTGGATGCGGACAAGCATGGGCTCCCTCCTGGTGGTCGCACCGCACCTAACCGCAGCCCCTAGCGCCGCCCAGCTGCAGCTCCGCCGTGCGGAATGGTCGCCGCCGGCCAGAGTCCCGCGATGATGACGTGGCTCCGTTATTAGAGGCTAATCCCTTAACTAGCCACCTCACAGCCACTGACAGTGGGCCCTACCACAGGGTCAAACCCAATCAGCGCTGGTTTTGACCGGGATTAGTCCCCGTGTCACTGACATGTGGTCCCCACACGTCAGGTTTGACCTGGACGACCCCGCTGACCAGCTGACGTCATCCTGACGTAGTGCTGACGCAGTAATCTAATTACTGGAATTACTCTTATACAGGAAATTCCAGAAAATAGTGCAAACTTCTAAAATTCATAGAAATTCAACCGTAGCTCCAAATCAAATAATTTATATATGAAAAATTATCAGAAAAATCCAATCTATCCATTTATGCTACTTTCATGCATGAAAAACCAACTTATACCTGCTGTATAAGTGAAAACATTCAAATGGCATTTTAAATGCTCAAACTAGAGTTTGCATTTGAACCTTTGGTTCAAATGGACTCCCTTGCACTTGTTGCTAGCTGCATTAGCTCAATTCACAGCATATTGCCATGTCACATTCATGCATCATACTGTTGCATTGCATTGATTGATTTTCCTCTCTGTTGCCGGTGTTTGTCCCCTCTCGGTAGACGATGTTCCGGCGTTGTGATCGTTGGCACTAATGAAGACTCAATGCTATCTTCAGAAGTGCCAGGCAAGCATAACCCCCTTGTTCATTCCGATACAATCCCAATCTCTCGCTCCTGCTCTCTTTTACTACATTAGGACAACAACGATTCAACTGTTACTTGTTGCGGTAGTTGAACCCCTTATCCTCTGCATGACCTGTCATTGCCACAGTAAATAGATGAAACCCACTAGCATGAGTAGGAGTTGTTTGAGCCCTGATGTGCCTACTCATTCATGCTTGTTTGTCATGCCTGCTATTGCTTAGAGTTGTGTCAGGTCTGATTCATCGGGGATGAATTGGAAAGTGGTGAACATGTCCTACTGTGTGAGAGCTAAGTGTGTGAACACGATTTGGTAAGGGTAGCGGTGAGAGGCCATGTAGGAGTACATGGTGGGTTGTCTCATTGAAACCGTCCTCAGGAACTGAGTTTTGTGTTTGTGATCCATGAACAGTTACTACCACACATTGGAATGCTTAAGTGCCCCTCTCGACTTATTAATCAACTTGATCTCGGTCCAGGAGTTGCAACTAGTTTCTGGTGTTTGTAGGTAGTGTTAGTAGTCTACCAAGTGGCACCCGGTACAGGTGGGCTTGGGACAGACTAGGCACACGTGGCCTGGTGTACCGAGTGGCACCCGGATGGTGGGCTCGGGAACCCTGCACACATCGTTTGGGGCCGTGAGCGACACCCCGGCCGGATCTCCTTGCGGATGGAACCCGAATAGGCGATAAACCTGGACTAGAGACTTGTGTGGTTAGTCAGGTCGTGGCCGACTCCCTCGCCAGGCTTCCGCTTGAAGGTTGCCGAGGTACACGACGTGTACATGGTGGTAAGTGGCGAGAGCGTGTGTGACGAAGTACACCCCTGCAGGGTTAATATGATCTATTCGAATAGCCGTGTCCGCGGTAAAGGACTTCTGGGTTGCCTATAACAGTTCATAGACAAGTGAAAGTGGATACTCTAAAATGCGCAAGATAAGCGTGAGTGCTATGGATGGCGTCCTCGTAGGGAGACGGGAGCGGATCCATAGTGGTGTATTGATATGGTGAATATGTGGACTCGTGTGCGCCACCTCAAAAGAGTTACTTGCAGTCGTAGTTTAGGATAGCCACCGAGTCAAAGCTGGCTTGCTGCAGTTAAACTCCACCACCCCCTTCATTGATACCGATGCATATGTAGATAGTTCTGATGTAAGTCTTGCTAGGTACATTTGTACTCACGTTTGCTTATTTTATGTTTTGCAGAGAGACGTCAATCTCGCTAGTAGCTCCGTGTGGACTTCGACGTTTAGCTTGATACCTCAGCTACGATCTTGTGCCCTCGGCAGGATCTAGTAAATAGTCAGGCTTCTCAGCCTTTTTCATTTGTAGATGTCTGTACTCAAACATGTTAAGCTTCCGCATGTGCTTTGACTTGTATGCTCTGAATGTTGGGTCATGAGACCCATGTTTGTAATATCTGACTCTTCGGAGCCTAATGAATAAATACTCTGAGTCGTAGAGTCTTGTTGTGATGCCATGTTGTATTTGCACATATCGAGCATATTGTGTGTATGATTGAAATGCTTGGTATGTGTGGGATCCGACAATCTAGTTGTCTATCCTTAGCAGCCTCTCTTATGGGGAAATGTAGTCTAGTGCCTCCTTGAGCCATAGTGGTCCGCTACAGCCCGGTTCACCGGAGTCCTGCTAGCCCAGCACTACTGCTCTGGACACTTGACTGGCCGGCATGTGTTTCATATCGTTCCTGTGTCTGTCCCTTCGGGGAAATGTCACGCGGTGACATCCGGAGTCCTGCCTAGCCTGCTACAGCCCGGGTTCTCGGAGTTCTGTTAGCCCAGTGCTACAGCCCGGATTCGCACGCTGCTGACCGACACGTTCGATGTTGATTCATGTATGCCTGTCCCCATACGTTAGTGCCGCTTTGGGTTCACGACTAGCCATGTCGGCCCGGGTTCTCTGTCATATGGATGCTAGCGACACTATCATATACGTGAGCCAAAAGGCGCAAACGGTCCCGGGCCATGGTAAGGCGACACCCGTGGGAATACCGTGCGTGAGGCCGCAAAGTGATATGAGGTGTTACCGGCTAGATCGATGTGACTTGGAATCGGGGTCCCGACAGCGTTGGTATCAGAGCCTGACTGCCTGTAGGTTTACGAAGCCAAAATGGTCGAAGTTGAGTCTAGAAATTCTTTAGTTATACAGGGGAATTGATTGTGGAAGGGAACGTAAGGCTCTTTTTACTTCTTTACCTTATGCCCTCTAATCTGAGTCAACCTCTTCTCTTCTACGGGGATTAAGAACTAGGCTTCTCATCTTTCTATCAGGATCACGTGTTACTAATCCGTAGACTCGTAGGATTGTTGGTCTGAAGCCTCAGTTCAGTTTCTACTACTTCCGTGTGTTGATAGCTGATCTCGGAACCTTGATATTATGATGTTGAGTGGTTATGCCACCATTTTGCAGGATATCTCAAATCCTTTTGAGCTTTTACAGCCGTTATGTTGTCCGAGTCATCCCAGGTTTCTAAACAATCTGATGCATTTGCAAAATCCTTTCCCTCTGTTTTTGCATCCCTTTGGGCCAGATTAAGCACACTATCGGTGCGTTGAGGCACTCTATTGCCTCGGTATATATGTTGGAGCTATTATTATGACCCTAGGTGTTTTAGGGAGTCACCTAGTAATCTAGCCATGTTTTGTGTTCCCGGTGTGATGATTCTGGCCATCTTTCCCGAAAGCATCCCGTGATGCAATTTAGTTAGTAGGCATTCTATTTCTTGGGTTCTTGACCCAAGATTCACTCTACTTACCTCGTGTTGGTAGTGTTGCTCGTACCTTTAGGATATTAGTAACCTTTCCGATAGTCCTCGAGGTCCGTGGTATCTCATTCTTCCAATACCATGAACCATCATGGCAGAAGTTCTTTTGAACCCAAAGATCACAACCAGGGTGCTCTTGAGGAGTACTCCATCCATATTGTGAATCTGCCAGTCCTACCTTTCCGCATGGATTATCTGGAAGAAATATGTTGAACTTGTTTGACATACTAAATTTATGCATCCGCAACTCAGAAAACCATATGTTCCTTTGAGTTGTCTCTCTTTAGTTGTATTCTGACCTCTGTCTATCAATTGATAGTCAGGAGTAATTGTGCATCCGTGTTGTCGATGCTTATTATTCTTGTGGTCCGTCAAGCCGTTCTATTTCAGAATGACTAGGAGAAACAAACTCCAGTACCTCGTCCATCTCTGGGATTGGGTCAAAGTAGTTGTATTCCGCAGATCAAAACGCCAAACCAGCTTTTGACTCTATTCTACCTTGGAGTATTACCATCTTTATGTCAAGAGTGTCATGAGAATTGCACCACCTCTTATGAATTCTTGACGCAGTGATACTTCTCGCCATCATTATTCATTCCTCGGTCCCGTGTTGTCACAACCGGAACACCGACAAGTGAACCGTGATGTGTGAAATCAATACTCTAAGCAACTCGTTGCTTGGTAGTTAATGGCAATACCCTCATTCTTAGCGTGTTGGTTGTTCAATCATCATCCCGAGATTGATCGTGTTACCTAGTCCAGTTTCCTGGTGCACTCTTCGGTCAACGAGTTAGGATTGTATCAATTCCTCGCCCTTTTTGATCACATCGTCTTGCCCTGAAAAGCAAGATTGTTCTCGAGCTTAGTAACATATCGGTGGTTTGTGATTTTCTGATTATCTTCTCGGAAGTATCACCAGGTTGTTTCCTGACTGTTATGTTGAGCTCGTGATCAAGTTGGTTTCCTGTAAACCACCCCTTCTCCAAGAATCCGTGTTGGATACCCCTGAGCTAGTTGGTCAAGCTAAACAACAACTTGGAGAGTTGGAAGATAAAAGCTTGCCTGGCTTAGTTCTTTCCAAAGGATATCTCTTGTGTGTGTGTTTGTCGTAGAAAGATAATTTCTTCATCGATTTGTCCTCGTGATCAATTAATGGACCTATCATCTTAACCAAACTTTGATTTGAGTATGGGCTATCATCAAATCAAATCAGAACCAATGATGTTCGTAATGTTGTCCTACTCGTGGTTGATTCCTCGAGCATACACCATTACATCTTTTGGGTCTGACCAATGCTATTCCCGTGTTTACTTAATTTTGGAACTCCATCTATATGGAAGCCTGGATGGATTGTTGTTGAGCTCATTGACAACATTTCCATCTTGTCCATATTTTGTTGAGCATTAAGCTAGTGTTGGAAACTTTTATAAGCATTATCTTCGTGTCCCGCTCATGAAGCATATGTTTGGATGAAGAAGATACTTCCTCTAATTCACATGCACTTGATGTAAGTTGCCGCCGAGAATTCGAGAAAGTTTGTTTTGCTTCCTCTGGAATCATCCCAAGTCAGTTATGCATGTGTGAAGTATTCTATGGTCTGTTAGACTGATCATCTTCGTTCCATATGAATTCCGTAGCACCTCGAGCCACTAACTGATTTGTTCAAGGAGAAGAAGTTCCTTCATAAGAGCTAGTCAAATGACTTATGCAAGGACTTCGTTATCCGCGATGATGGTTCCCCACCTGAACCCGGTAGTGTTTTATTATAAGACTACCACGTGGTCATGCTTGTCTTGGATAGCGTGTTCACAGGTTTGTAGCGGAACCAGCTCATGTTTTGGAGCTTGCTATCGTAGCTCATGCCCCGAGAATCTCACAACGTCATCTCGTCGAATTGCGTTACAAACTTTCATTTTTCTTTCTAGACCTGATGAGTCTGGAATATCCCGACACCAACCAGATCTGAATCTCAGGCAGATGTGATGGTTGAACGTTTCCCAAGAACTATACTAATGGTCTCTCTGTTACCGGTAAGTGGATGTCGTGGCCAACACACCCAGCCGGAAGACCTATTATTGTAGTATCTTGATTGAGAAAGTTGGCCAACTCCCCATAAGGATTTTGTAGGATTTGCTCCCTAGTTGTTCCTTATGGATCCTTTGCATTCCGAAGTCCGACCACTACTTGATGGCTATGTTGATGCTTTAAGCATGACCGTAGTAACCAGTACATCAAGGAGAACATTAGAAGCGGAGTGCTAAATGTCTCTCGGTCGATCATCGAGATTTTGCTCCCTTGGCTTCGCTAAGGTGAAATCTAAGAAAGTGTTGTCCTCCTTTGCACCTGCATCCTCCATCACCGTTCATTATGGTAGTATGATGTGTTGCCAGGATCCTCGGCACGGATGTTGGTAAAACCTTGATGAATATGGAAATGCTCAAGTTCTTGAAAGCACGCTCAGTCACTCGGTTATATCCTTGGTATCAACTGGAATGTGCCTTCCATTTGCCGAGTTGTTCTATAACCATAGTTTCCTTTCCAAATTGAGTGTGACATTCTTTTGAATTCTTTCAAACGATCATTTGTGATTGCCTTAGGCTGGCATAAAGAGTTTCAATGATATTTATATCAAAAGTAATTCTTTTTGCCACTTAAGGGAATAATTCTACAAGTCACCTTTCCTAAGGTGCCCCGTTATGGAGTCATGGCAATTATCTCCTCGCTACTTTGAAACCATGCACCGTCTTATTCAGCGTGGAATTGTGTTTATCAACTTAAATCTTCGTTCTCTGTTTCACTTCATCCCTCTCTCGATGTATGTGTTGAGTCTCAGCTCAAGAGATACTCAACGTCGCATTCCGTGAGTTGATCGTGAGTTGCTCGATCTTTAAGGAGATCGATTTCTATAGAGTTTCCCTTGTCGTCATCGTGTCGGATGAAGATCTCGAAAGCAAAGACGTCAACGTTAATTGAAGCAACGGATCAACATCTTCGCGAAGAGCAATTGGATCATGAAGATCGTGTTAGCTTTGTGACCCCTCTGTCTTCTTACCTCACGTCTTGAATCTCGGGACAAGATTCTTGTTTAGTGGGGGTGAGTTGTCACATCCCTAGCCTTACCTTGCACTAGGCCAGCACATGTGTGTTGCAGCATGTTTAAATTTTATTTAAAACTGAAATGGGGATTGATCAAACCCTAGCACCTGAAAGAACTCAAATAGGTTCAAATAAAATCTTTTCCAAAGAACCCAAAATGCCTTTGAAAATGTTCATGATTTCTGATAAAGGTGAAAACCTGTGCCAAAAATGATGAGCATATCTCTTGGCCATTTATGGATTTTTAATTAAATCATAAGTATTTGAATTGGAGCATTTAATGGCTATAAATATGTTAAATGCTTCAATAATTCTGAAAACATTTGAGGGCTGTTAGTAAACATTTTAAAAGTGCCCACAAATTTTCTCAGGAGTTTTTAAAATGGTTTAGTATTTTACTAAATCAAAACAAAACAGAATAAATAGAAAACAGAAACAAATTAAACTAGAAAACAGAGAGAGAGAGTTACCTGGGCCGGCCTACCTGTTCTGGCATTGTAGCGGCCCAGCCCACCGAGGGCAGAGCCGTCTTCTTCCTCCTGCCAGTAGGCAGAGGGGAAGCGTGGCGCGCGCACGTGCGTATCCGGCCACCTCCTGCTTCCCCGGCCCCTCCGGACGACGCCCACGTCGCCCGCTCGACCCTCTCTCACTTCTCCCTCGCTCTTTGGACCTCCCTTCCCCTCGCTCCTCTGTTCCCCCCCATGGCCGAGTATGCCGTCGCCGCCGCTCGCTGTTGCCACGACCACCGGGCCTCCCTCGCCCTTCCAACGTGCTCGAGAGCTCCGCCACGCCGTCCCCATCTACCCCACCAAACCACGTGAGCTGGGAAGCACCGCAACGCCTCGACGTCCTCATCTTCTTCCTCGGCCACAGGAGATCGCCGCTGGGATTCCGACGCTGTCAAGCCTTCCCTGAGCCCGCTTCGACGACCTCTGCAACCACCGTGAGCTCCCGCGTAGTAACCCCCTCTCCCCGAGCTCGATTACGCCCTCTAGTCGTGCCAGCCGCCGTAGAGGGCAGCCACCGTGCATCTCCGCTCAAGATAGTGCCTCCGGCGTGCTCCTGGAGCAACGATGAGTCCAACGCAGCCCCTAACTAGCTCTCCCGTGCACCGGAACACCGAACCCCCGCATGTTCCCGAACTCCGGCCGCCGCCGCGAGCTCGTCTCCGGCGAGTACAGCGCACCCCAGTCGCTGCTGCCTACCCCGTTGGATGCGGACGAGCATGGGCTCCCTCCTGGTGGTCGCACCGCACCTAACCGCAGCCCCTAGCGCCGCCCAGCTGCAGCTCCGCCGTGCGGAATGGTCGCCGCCGGCCAGAGTCCGGCGATGATGACATGGCTCCGTCATTAGAGGCTAATCCCTTAACTAGCCACCTCACAGCCACTGACAGTGGGCCCTACCACAGGGTCAAACCCAATCAGCGCTGGTTTTGACCGTGATTAGTCCCCGTGTCACTGACGTGTGGTCCCCACATGTCAGGTTTGACCTGGACGACCCCGCTGACCAGCTGACGTCATCCTGACGTAGTGCTGACGCAGTAATCTAATTACTGGAATTATTCATATACAGGAAATTCCAGAAAATAGTGCAAACTTCTAAAATTCATAGAAATTCAACCGTAGCTCCAAATCAAATAATTTATATATGAAAAATTATCAGAAAAATCCAATCTATCCATTTATGCTACTTTCATGCATGAAAAACCAACTTATACCTGCTGTATAAGTGAAAACATTCAAATGGCATTTTAAATGCTCAAACTAGAGTTTGCATTTGAACCTTTGGTTCAAATGGACTCCCTTGCACTTGTTGCTAGCTGCATTAGCTCAATTCACAGCATATTGCCATGTCACATTCATGCATCATACTGTTGCATTGCATTGATTGATTTTCCTCTCTGTTGCCGGTGTTTGTCCCCTCTCGGTAGACGATGTTCCGGCGTTGTGATCGTTGCACTAATGAAGACTCAATGCTATCTTCAGAAGTGCCAGGCAAGCATAACCCCCTTGTTCATTCCGATACAATCCCAATCTCTCGCTCCTGCTCTCTTTTACTACATTAGGACAACAACGATTCAACTGTTACTTGTTGCGGTAGTTGAACCCCTTATCCTCTGCATGACCTGTCATTGCCACAGTAAATAGATGAAACCCACTAGCATGAGTAGGAGTTGTTTGAGCCCTGATGTGCCTACTCATTCATGCTTGTTTGTCATGCCTGCTATTGCTTAGAGTTGTGTCAGGTCTGATTCATCGGGGATGAATTGGAAAGTGGTGAACATGTCCTACTGTGTGAGAGCTAAGTGTGTGAACACGATTTGGTAAGGGTAGCGGTGAGAGGCCATGTAGGAGTACATGGTGGGTTGTCTCATTGAAACCGTCCTCAGGAACTGAGTTTTGTGTTTGTGATCCATGAACAGTTACTACCACACATTGGAATGCTTAAGTGCCCCTCTCGACTTATTAATCAACTTGATCTCGGTCCAGGAGTTGCAACTAGTTTCTGGTGTTTGTAGGTAGTGTTAGTAGTCTACCAAGTGGCACCCGGTACAGGTGGGCTTGGGACAGACTAGGCACACGTGGCCTGGTGTACCGAGTGGCACCCGGATGGTGGGCTCGGGAACCCTGCACACATCGTTTGGGGCCGTGAGCGACACCCCGGCCGGATCTCCTTGCGGATGGAACCCGAATAGGCGATAAACCTGGACTAGAGACTTGTGTGGTTAGTCAGGTCGTGGCCGACTCCCTCGCCAGGCTTCCGCTTGAAGGTTGCCGAGGTACACGACGTGTACATGGTGGTAAGTGGCGAGAGCGTGTGTGACGAAGTACACCCCTGCAGGGTTAATATGATCTATTCGAATAGCCGTGTCCGCGGTAAAGGACTTCTGGGTTGCCTATAACAGTTCATAGACAAGTGAAAGTGGATACTCTAAAATGCGCAAGATAAGTGTGAGTGCTATGGATGGCGTCCTCGTAGGGAGACGGGAGCGGATCCATAGTGGTGTATTGATATGGTGAATATGTGGACTCGTGTGCGCCACCTCAAAAGAGTTACTTGCAGTCGTAGTTCAGGATAGCCACCGAGTCAAAGCTGGCTTGCTGCAGTTAAACTCCACCACCCCCTTCGTTGATACCGATGCATATGTAGATAGTTCTGATGTAAGTCTTGCTGGGTACATTTGTACTCACGTTTGCTTATTTTATGTTTTGCAGAGAGACGTCAGTCTCGCTAGTAGCTCCGTGTGGACTTCGACGTTTAGCTTGATACCTCAGCTACGATCTTGTGCCCTCGGCAGGATCTAGTAAATAGTCAGGCTTCTCAGCCTTTTTCATTTGTAGATGTCTGTACTCAGACATGTTAAGCTTCCGCATGTGCTTTGACTTGTATGCTCTAAATGTTGGGTCATGAGACCCATGTTTGTAATATCTGACTCTTCGGAGCCTAATGAATAAATACTCTGAGTCGTAGAGTCTTGTTGTGATGCCATGTTGTATTTGCACATATCGAGCATATTGTGTGTATGATTGAAATGCTTGGTATGTGTGGGATCCGACAATCTAGTTGTCTACCCTTAGCAGCCTCTCTTATGGGGAAATGTAGTCTAGTGCCTCCTTGAGCCATAGTAGTCCGCTACAGCCCGGTTCACCGGAGTCCTGCTAGGCCAGCACTACTGCTCTAGACACTTGACTGGCCTGCATATGTTTCATATCGTTCTTGTGTCTGTCCCTTCGGGGAAATGTCACGCGGTGACATCCGGAGTCCTGCCTAGCCTGCTACAGCCCGGGTTCCCGGAGTTCTGTTAGCCCAGTGCTACAGCCCGGATTCGCACGCTGCTGACCGACACGTTCGATGTTGATTCATGTATGCCTGTCCCCATACGTTAGTGCCGCTTTGGGTTCACGACTAGCCATGTCGGCCCGGGTTCTCTGTCATATGGATGCTAGCGACACTATCATATACGTGAGCCAAAAGGCGCAAACGGTCCCGAGCCATGGTAAGGCGACACCCGTGGGAATACCGTGCGTGAGGCCGCAAAGTGATAGAAGATGTCCAAGATAGTATATTTATATATGAAACCTCTCTTCCTTCAATATTCTTTCATGAATTGTTCAGGTGACCAATACAAAGTTTGCTATCCTTAAAAATTTTTACCACCTCTACTTCTTATATGTAAAGGCATTACTCCCCATGGGAAAAGCATATATAATTTCAGATTTATGACATTCAAATCATTCAACCATTTACTCATAGGATATAAGTGAAGCACACGAGTAAATGACAAACTACTCCAAAAAGATATAAGTGAAGATTAATGAGTAGTTAAATAATTATGTAGCTATGTGAAGACTCTCTATCATTTAAGAATTTCAGATCTTGGTAATTTATTCAAACAGCAAGAAAAACAAAAGAAAATAAAATGACGCTCCAAGCAAAACACATATCATGTGGTGAATAAAAATATAGCTCCAAGTAAAGTTACCGATGAACGAAGACGAAAGAGGGGATGCCTTCCGGGGCATCCCCAAGCTTAGACGCTTGGTTATCCTTGAATATTACCTTGGGGTGCCTTGGGCATCCCCAAGCTTAGGCTCTTGCCACTCTTTATTCCATAGTCCATCGAATCTTTGCCCGAAACTTGAAAACTTCACAACACAAAACTTAACAGAAAATCTCGTGAGCTCCGTTAGGGAAAGAAAACAAAACACCACTTCATGGTACTGTAATGAACTCATTCTTTATTTGTATTGGTGTTAAATCTACTGTATTCCAACTTCTCTATGGTTTATAAACTATTTTACTAGCCATAGATTCATCAAAATAAGCAAACAACACATGAAAAACAGAATCTGTCAAAAACAGAACAGTCTGTAGTAATCTGTATCAAACGTATACTTATGGAACTCGAAAAATTCTAAAATAAATTGGTGGACCTGAGGAATTTGTCTAGTAGTCATCTTCAAAAAGAATCAACTAAATATCACTCTGCAGTAAAAAGTTGAAGCAAATCTCGTGAGCGCTAAAGTTTCTGTTTTTTACAGCATGATCATAAAGACTTCACCCAAGTCTTCCCAAAGGTTCTACTTGGCACAAACACTAATTAAAACATAAAACCACATCTAAACAGAAGCTAGATGGATTATTTATTCCTAAACAGAACCAAAAAGCAAGAAACTAAAATAAAATTGGGTTGCCTCCCAACAAGCGCTAACGTTTAACGCCCCTAGCTAGGCATGATGATTTCAATGATGCTCACATAAGACATAAGAATTGAAACATATAGAGAGCATCATGAAGAATATGACTAGCACATTTAAGTCTAACCCAATTCCTATGCATAAGGATTTTGTGAGCAAACAACTTATGGGAACAATAATCAACTAGCATAGGAAGGCAAAACAAGCATAACTTCAAAACTTTAAGCACATAGAGAGGAAACTTGATATTATTGCAATTCCTACAAGCATATATTCCTCCCTCATAATAATTTTCAGTAGAATCATGAATGAATTCAACAATATAACCAGCACCTAAAGCATTCTTTTCATGATCTACTTGCATATAAAATTTACTACTCTCCACATAAGCAAAATTCTTCTCATTCGGAACAGTGGGAGTATCATAAGAGACTGGAATACTATAAATTGTTTCCGCATTAAAAGAGTAATGTTCAGAAAAAGGGTAATCACAATCATGACAAGTTTTATAAATATAATCATCACTACTTTTTATAGCATAAGTTTCATCGCAATAATCATCATAAGTAGCAACTTTGTTCTCATCATAATCAATTGAAACCTCTTCCGAAATAGTGGATTCATCACTAAATAAAGTCATGACCTCTCCAAATCCACTTTCATAATTATCACAATAAGATTAAACATCCTCCAAAATAGAGGGATCACTATTTCCTAAAGTTGACACTCTTCCCAACCCACTTTCATCAATATAATCATCATAAGTAGGAGGCATGCTATCATCATTATAAATTTGCATATCAAAACTTGGGAGACTAAAAATATCATCTTCATTAAACGTAGCATCCCCAAGCTTGGGACAAACATTAATTGCAGCAAATATATTCTCAAAAACATCATCTTCATCAAACATAGCATCCCCAAGCTTGGGCCCTTTCATATCATAAGCATAATCACTCTCATCATTAATAGCATGGATAGCGCCAATAGTATAGCAATTATCATATTCTTCCAAGCAAGTGCCAAAAAGATTTTCAATATCATAAGAAGTATCATTATCTTCCCAATCATAATCATCACAACAAGCAATAGGATAACAAGATCATCATCAAGTGCATCATCTTCCACAATTATTTTTGATTCATTTTCATGAGGCACAACAATAATGGGAGCAACTTTATTTGGGAGAGATATCTTTTAACCTCTCTTCCTTTTTCTTTTCTTCTTCTTCACCACATCATGTGTGGGTTCAATCCTCTTTTTGGAGCTCCTTATTAATGAGATTGGTTGAATAGAAGGCTCCTTCTCGTTACCTGATTCATCATAAGAAATAATAGGAGGATATTGGGAAGTCTCTTCCCTTTCTCTTCATCTTCTATTTGTTTTCTTTTCTTTATGTAATTGGCAATATAAGGATTTTCATTGCAATTCACCGCACAATACATATAAATTTCCTCTAGATCAAATTCAAGAAGTTTATAACGGGCAATTTCTGGAAGATAATTAGTCATATGTTTCATTTCTTTGTAGCCCATAAGCAAACTAAGTTCATTATACTGTGCAAGGGAAATCAAGTCATCACAATTTTTGGACATGATTAGATCATGAAACAATTTGCATCGGATAGTTAAATGACCCCATTCATTGCAAAGTTCACAAGTACGGCCAAGAAAATTTAAATTTTCAGCACAAACATCTAGCCTTTCTTGCAACAATTTAGTTTCCAAATGCTTATGCCTCTTGCAATATCTATCTTCCCTATTTGCTGTGTACTTGCAAACCCAATACAGTCCACAAAAATCGACATGCTTATAAGAGATGTTTTCATCATGACTAGTGCAATCATCATTAGTACCATGGATATTCAAGGAGTTCATACTAACAACATTGAAATCAGGCTCATCATTCAAAGATTTAGTGCCAAACATTTTAATGCATTCTTCTTCTAACACTTTGGCACAATTTTCCTTCCCATCATACTCACGAAAGATATTAAAAAGATGAAGCGTATGAGACAAACTCAATTCCATTTTTTTGTAGTTTTCTTTTATAAACTAAACTAGTGATAAAACAAGAAACAAAAAGATTCGATTGCAAGATCTAAAGATATACCTTCAAGCACTCAACTCCCCGGCAACGGCGCCAGAAGAGAGCTTGATGTCTACTACGCAACCTTCTTCTTGTAGACGTTGTTGGGCCCCCAAGTGCAGAGGTTTGTAGGACAGTAGCAAATTTCCCTCAAGTGGATGACCTAAAGTTTATCAATCCGTGGGAGGCGTAGGATGAAGATGGTCTCTCTCAAACAACCCTGCAACCAAATAACAAAGAGTCTCTTGTGTCCCCAACACACTCAATACAATGGTAAATTGTATAGGTGCACTAGTTCGGCGAAGAGATGGCGATACAAGTGCAATATGGATGGTAGATAAAGGTTTTTGTAATCTGAAAATATAAAAACAGCAAGGTAGCGAGTGGTAAAAGTGAGCACAAACGATATTGCAATCCTAGGAAACAAGGCCTAGGGTTCATACTTTCACTAGTGCAAGTTCTCTCAACAATAATAACATAATTGGATCATATAAATATCCCTCAACATGCAACAAAGAGTCACTCCAAAGTCACTAATAGCGCAGACAAACGAAGAGATTATGGTAGGGTACGAAACCACCTCAAAGTTATTCTTTTCAATCAATCTGTTGGGCTATTCCTATAAGTGTCACAAACAGCCCTAGAGTTCGTACTAGAATAACACCTTAAGACACAAATCAACCAAAACCCTAACGTCACCTAGATACTCCAATGTCACCTCAAGTATATGTGGGTATGATTATACGGTATGCATCACACAATCTCAGATTCATCTATTCAACCAACTCATAGGACCTCAAAGAGTGCCCCAAAGTTTCTACCGGAGAATCAAGACGAAAACGTGTGCCAACCCCTATGCATAGGTTCATGGGCGGAACCCGCAAGTTGATCACCAAAACATACATCAAGTGAATCACGTGATATCCCATTGTCAACACAGATACACACGGCAAGACATACATCAAGTGTTCTCAAATCATTAAAGACTCAATCCGATAAGATTACTTCAAAGGGAAAACTCAATCCATTACAAGAGAGTAGAGGGGGAGAAGCAACATAAGATCCAACTATAATAGCAAGGCTCGCGATACATCAAGATCGAATCACCTCAAGAACATGAGAGAGAGAGAGAGATCAAACACATAGCTACTGGTACATACCCTCAGCCCCGAGGGTGAACTACTCCCTCCTCGTCATGGAGAGCGCCGGGATGATGAAGCTGGCCACCGGTGAGGGTTCCCCCCTCTGGCAGGGTGCCGGAACGGGGTCGCGATTGGTTTTTGGTGGCTACATAGGCTTGTGGCGGCGGAACTCCCGATCTATTCTGTTCCCCGCTCGTTTTAGGGTATATGGATATATATAGGTAAAAGAAGTACGTCAGGGGAGCCACGAGGGGCCCATGAGGGTGGAGGGCGCTCCCCCTGCCTCGTGCCTCCCTCGTTGCTTTCCTGACGTGCACTCCAAGTTTCCCGGGTTGCTTTCCTTCCAAAAATAACTTCTCCAGAAGGTTTCATTCCGTTTCGACTCCGTTTGATATTCCTTTTCTTCGAAACACTGAAACAAGGGAAAAAAGGAACTGGCACTAGGCTCTGGGTCAATAGGTTAGTCCCAAAAAGAATATAAAAGTGCATAGTAAAGCCCATAAGACATCCAAGATGGATAATATAATATCATGAATACTTCATAAATTATAGATTCATTGGAGACGTATCAAGGCCATCTACGCACCTCTGGAAGGATTGCTTTATTATGAGGGAGTTCAAAAACTCAAATCTTTTCCAAGATGGTCATGGACCGGGCGGTGGTTCAGGACCCGGTTCTCATGGGCCGGGTTATGGTGGAGGCAGTTTTGGCTCAGGATTTCAAGGCAATCAAGGCAGTCATGGCAATCAAGGCAGTCTTGGCAACCACGGTGGTTATAATCATCAGGGGAGTCAACAACAGCAACAGTCGGGTTATCAGAGCAATCCGAAGCAGTTGAATAGTGGGCAGTATCATGTCTTCACCACTAGCCTATGCAAACGCGACCAGAAGCTTCATAAGAGAGCAGTGCACTCCGTTGAACCGGCAATTTCCCGTTATTTGCGATGGTCTGAGCAGCCCATCGTATGGAGTCGAGAAGATCACCCGCCCCGGGTTGATAATCTGGCTCACCTGGCACTGGTGGTGGCGCCTTAGGTTGGAGGGTATAAGTTTACCAAGGTACTCATGGACGGGGGAGCAACATCAATATTCTCTATTATGAAACCTTCCATCGCATGGGGTTGACAGATAAAAATCTTAAACCGTCGAACACTGTTTTTCATAGTGTGGTGCCTGGTAAGTCGGCGTATCCAGTCGGTAAGATAGCTCTGGAGGTTGCTTTTGGAGATGATCACGACTCTAGATTAGAGACATTGACCTTTGAAGTGGTGAAAATCAAGAGCCCTTATCATGCCCTATTTGGACGGCTGGCTTATGCTAAGTTCATGGCAAGGCCCTGTTATGTTTATCTGCAGCTCAAGATGCTGGGTCATAAGGGGAATATCACGGTACATGGGAGCCGTAAGATAGCTTTGGAATGTGAAGAAGGAGATGCGGCTTATGCTGAGTCGGTTTGTGCAACAGAGGAGTTGAAGTTTTATAAGGACAATGTTGATTCGGCGGATATGACTTCTTTGAAAAAGCCAACTACAGAGCATGATCCGGCCTTGAAGTTTAAATCGGCTGATGAGACTAAGTTAGTTGATTTTGTTCCTGGTAATTCATCCAAGCAGTTTAGCATCAGTGCTAATCTGGATCCGAAATAGGAAAGCGCGCTCATCAAGTTCATCCGTGAGAACCGGGACATCTTTGCGTGGAAACCTTCTGACATGCCTGGTGTACCGAGGGAACTCGCTGAGCACACTCTTAATATCGATCCCATGTTTAAACCGGTTAAGCAATTTGTCTGCCGCTTCAATGAAGAAAGGCGCAAGGCTATTGGTGAGGAGGTAGCCCGGCTCTTGGCAGCAGGGTTCATTGTGGAGGTTTTTCACCCTGAATGGTTAGCTAACCCGATGCTGGTACTTAAGAAGAACGGCACTTGGCGTATGTGTGTGGACTACAAAGATTTGAACAAAGCTTGTCCGGCTGATCCGTTTGCTCTCCCTCGTATTGATCAGATTATTGATGCTACGGCGGGTTGTGAGCGTTTGAGTTTCCTAGATGCTTACTCTGGTTATCATCAGATCAAGATGGCAGTTAAGGACCAGGAGAAGACGGCTTTCATAGCTCCGTTTGGAGCCTTCTGCTATGTATCTATGCCTTTTGGGCTGAAGAGTGCCCAGGCTACTTATCAGCGATGTGTGCAAAAGTGCCTTCACAGGCAGATTGGGCGCAATGTTCATGCTTATGTAGATGACATTGTGGTGAAGTCAAGGAAGAAGGAGACCCTATTTGATGATTTGAAGGAGACATTTGACAATCTTCGGGTCTACAAAATGATGCTTAACCCGGCAAAATGTGTCTTTGGTGTACCAGCAGGCAAGCTCTTGGGTTTTTTTGGTGTCTAATAGGGGCATTGAAGCTAATCCGGAGAAGATCAAAGCCATTACTTCCCTGGCTAAATCGGCGTGTGTCAATGACATTCAACGTTTGGCGGGCCCGATTGCAGCTTTGAGCCGGTTTATAAGCCGCCTTGGAGAAAAGGCCACCCCTCTGTATCAGATGATGAAAAAGACGGATAATTTTGTCTAGAGTGATGCTGCTAATGCGGCGTTTGAGGACTTGAAGAAGCAGTTAGCTAAGCCACCTGTCTTGGCTGCTCCGGTCGATAAAGAGCCGCTGTTGTTATATGCGGCTGCCAATGCCCGGGCTGTTAGTGTGGCCATTGTGGTGGAGCGTAAGGAGGCTGGCAAGGAATATCCGGTTCAACGGCCGGTTTATTATATCAGTGAGGTGCTTATTGAGTCCAAGCAGAGGTACCCACATTGGCAGAAGCTGGTGTATGGAGTTTTCATGGCAAGCCGGAAGCTTAAGCAGTATTTTCAGGGCCATCCCATCACTGTGGTCAGTTCTGCTCCTTTGGGAGGTATAATCCAAAACAGGGAAGCAACTGGCCGGGTGCCAAGTGGGCCATTGAGCTTGGGCCTCACGGGTTAAAATATGTGCCCCGCACGGCGATCAAGTCCCAAGCAGTTGTGGATTTCATCAATGACTGGACAGAGTTGCAGGCGCCAGAGGAAAAGCCGGATAACACGTTTTGGACTATTCACTTTGATGGGTCCAGGCAATTGGAGGGCTCGGGGGCTGGATTTGTGCTAGCTTCCCCTCGAGGTGATAAATTTTGTTATGTTCTCCGTTTAATGTTCCCTTGCACTAACAATGCAGCTGAATATGAGGCCTTACTCCACGGTCTTCGAGTGGCTAAGGAGATGAACTTAAGCCGGGTTAGGTGCTTTGGTGACTCGGATTTGGTAGCTCAACAAGTATCTGGTACTTGGGATTCCAAAGATCCACTCATGGCAGCTTATCGACGAGAGGTGGATGTTATTGCTGGTCATTTCAAGGGTTATCATGTTGAACATGTGGACAGGAGAAAGAATGAAGCGGCGGACGCTTTAAGCCGTTTGGGTTCCCTACGTAAACCGGTGCCGCCCAATGTTTTTCTAGATGTCTTGCTTAACCCGTCAGTTAAGCTACCTACTGAGGAGGATTTAGCTATTCCTGACCCGGAGGCTCAGTTGGTGGCGGCTCTTCATGTCATCCCAGATTGGACAGTCCCATATTTGGCATATATGACTCAGGGCGAGTTACCTGAGGATGAAACTTTGGCCAGGCAGATAATTCGGCGATCCAAGTCAATGACCATTGCCAATGGAGAATTGCATCATTGCAGTGTGACAGGGGCGTTTCAGCGCTGCGTATCTCCTGAAGAAGGCTGTGAGACTTTGCGTGAGATCCACGAAGGAGATTGTGGTCACCATGCCGGTTCAAAGTCCCTAGTAGCCAAGGCTTTTCGTCACGACTTCTATTGGCTGACGGCTCATGCTAATGCTGAAGACTTGGTCAAAAAGTGTGATGGCTGTCAAAAATTCTCATGACGTGTTCATGTACCGGCTCAAGAATTGAGGATGATTTCAATTACTTGGCCGTTTGCAGTCTGGGGGCTGGATATGGTTGGGCCCTTTAAGAGGTTCAAGGATAAGAAAACCCACCTTTTGGTGGCGGTTGATAAGTTCACTAAGTGGGTGGAGGCAGAGCCAGTCAGTAAGTGTGATGCAGCCATGGCGGTTCAATTCATCAAGAAGGTGATTTTCTGGTTTGGTTTTCCACACAGCATCATAACTGATAATGGCACTAATCTGTCCAAGGGTTCTATGAAAGAATTTTGTCAACGTGAGCACATCCGGCTTGATGTATCATCAGTGGCTCACCCCCAATCCAACGGTCAAGCAGAGAGAGACAATCAAGAGATCCTGAGAGGCATCAAGCCCCGGCTTATGGTTTCTTTACAAAGGACGCCGGGTTGTTAGGTGGAGGAGTTACCTTCTATGTTATGGAGTATCAATACCACGTTACACACCTTTTTTCATGGTTTACGGAGCAGAGGCGGTTCTCCCTAGTGACATTCGTCATGACTTGCCTCGTGTGGCGGCTTATGTTGGAGCTGACAATGAGAAAGCACGTCAGGAAGCACTTGACCTGTTAGATGAGGAGCGTGATATTGCAGCAGCTCGTTCGGCAGCAAGATCTGCGTCGTTATCACAGCCGCCGGGTTAAAACCAGAACTTTTCAAGAAGGCGATCTGGTGCTTCGGCTCATCCAGGATCCGACTGATATGCACAAGTTATCCCCGCCTTGGGAAGGACCCTTTGTGGTCAGCACGAATCTAAACAACGGGTCATACTACCTTATCGATGTTCAAGAGCACAACGACTCACATAAATCAGAGGAGGATACCCACCGGCGTGGAATATCTCTCATCTTCAGCCTTACTACACCTAAGCCATAGGCTCCTCTTATGTACATATTCTTGACAATGTATATATTATGATCAATATAATAAACCGGCATCCCTGCTAAAGCGGGGCCTCTGCCGTTCTTCCTTAAAAGTTTTTTGGTTACATGGGGGCTTTTGTTTATAAAACGGAGTTCCGATTGCCCATTGATCCGGCTTATAGGACACATAAAAAATCATGGGGGCTTGCTACCCAAAGTAAAAGGGGCCAAAGAAAGTCTGTTGCAAAAGCACAACTCAAACATAGGCACCCATTGAGCACAGCTCAAAATATTGCTTGGGGGCTCTTTTGTTCTAAAGAACAAAGAGTCTATAACCTTGTAATAGGCTATAAAAGCCAGGCTTGGAAGCCAGGTGTATTCACCTAAAACCCCGGGTTATCCTGCCTTTTTAAGTAAGTCACTCCGCCCAGGTAATCCTGATAAGACCCGTCGAACGTTTGACAAGTCAATCTTATACAGACCATGAACTTGTCATAGTTAAAATGATGATTGGTTAATGTGAGGTCCATCTTATAAGGTTTGTAAAACGGGTTAACTCAGTGGCCTGGCAGCCCATGAAAAGCCTCGTTTTGGGCCTGGCAGCCCATGAAAAGCCTCGCTTCTTGCATATTTTCTTTTGAAATCTTTCTTTTGGAGGTTTATTTTGATGAGGTTTATACTAATCCGGTGTTTACTGACCCGGTCTGGCGTTTGACTATAAGTTGCTAGTACAAAATTACAAGATAAACTGGTGTCTATTGACCCGACTTGGCTTTCGACTATAAGTTGTCAGCGCACGATCAGCTATAATCTGGTGTTTATTGACCCGGTCTGGCTTTCGACTACAAGTCGCCAGTATGATATACGGATAATCCGGTATTTATTAAAACCGGTCCAGCTTGCTATAAACCGACAAAACATAGGAGGACTTATCAATATTCAAGATTTGGGTTATCACCCTTACCACAATAAGTTGGTAAACCAACAACGTGGTTCAATATCACAGGTATAATATATTTAATATTTGATTATTCTTAAGCACAACCTTGGTTATAAACCCTGGTTATATGTTGGGCATTATGACCCGTCCGGCGGTAAACCGCCAGGACACTTTATACATGTTGTCTGCAGGAACAGGTTGAATAAGCTATTGAGGATCATAAGCAAACATAGCATATCTTCATCATGGCGGATTAACAATGTCATGCAAAGTGAATATGCACGATGGCATAGTAGACCAAGCGTTTAAACTAGCCTATTACAAGGCGCTTTGATGCCCAAAAGGGTAATTGTTTTCCACAAGTATTGCAGTATGCAGAAGCTAAACCGGCCTCCGGTTCATGAATCTTCGCCAGGCTGACTTGACGGTTGTGGATCATCCTGCGCCGGTTCATCCTCCTCCTCTCCACCCAGTGGCTGGAAGTCAATGGTTGCCCAATCGATCCCAGTTAGGGCTTGGAATACAGCTTCATCACTTATAAGTGTGGAGGGTTCAACATCAGGGGCATAGGTGTGCACACGGATTGGCGG
Organism: Triticum aestivum; assembly: GCF_018294505.1. Taxonomy (NCBI): domain Eukaryota; kingdom Viridiplantae; phylum Streptophyta; class Magnoliopsida; order Poales; family Poaceae; genus Triticum; species Triticum aestivum. Next base: position 109,766,567 of record NC_057811.1, read on the forward strand.
GATAAGATTTTGTGCATCATAAGTTGGTGCAGTAACCCGTTTGTTGTTGGCATCATAAATCGACTGATAGTGTGAAAGATCAGTTTCTTCAGCCAGTTTGCTAGCCAGTGGAGGCATTTCCCTTGTTATGGCTCGGAGGTCGTCATTGTCAAAGTCTGAACCGTCCTCCTTTATGCTTGGATAGCCGTTTACAATATCGGCCGGATTAAGATCAGGTATCCATGCTTTGGCCCGGGTTAATGCAGTAAGAGCACCTGCCCTGGCAGCCGATTTCTTCAATTCTTCAAACAGGGCAGGTAACATTGACAACCTTTACAATGTCCCCTTGATTAAAGTTGGGGGTGGCTTGTTAGGAGAGGTGGTACAGATGATCCGTTGCGCGCCGGTATATAATTGCTCTATAAGAGTATAGGCAGCCTTCAATTTCTTCTGCATATCAGAGCCCAGATGGGTAATGCGAGATCCTGCATCATTACGAACGTCGATAAACCGGCAGTTTATGGGTAGTACATGTTAAAAGCTTATAATGAGGATACTTACCAAACACAGCAGTGATCATGGCATTTATTTGCCGCTTCAAACCAGTCAGCTCTTCTACCACCGGATTAAGGGCCGCTTCTGCATCCTCAGCCCTCTTTTGCAGTGTGGCTTTCTCTGTGTCCCAGTCTGCCCGTTCCTTCTTGAAGCTTTCCTTCAGTTTCTCCATTGCTGTTAAAGCACTGGTTAGCTCTTCTTTAGCCTTGGAAGTCTCTGATTGCTGGGACTTAGTATTTTCTTGAAGGTCGGCGATTTGGGATTATTTCTTGCTAAGATCAGCCTGCAAGTAATGTTCAATTTATGAGTTCACAGCATATATTTTAAGTCCCAAGCACATATCAAGTTCTGCACTTGGCACTTGGGGGCTAATGCCTAATTGCTTTTTATCAAAAAGTTTTTATAAGTCCCAAGCTCAATACAAGTATTATTCTTGGCACTTGGGGGCTAATGCATATTTTCTCAAGTTAACACTACGGATTTTCTTCAATCAATCAGCTTGGCGGTCAATTGGTTTACAGAAATATTCAACAAGAGTTTGCACCTTATAGGCTAAAGTCCCGGTTCATCTTGAAAAGATAAACCGGCCCTTGGGGGCTATGCATGCAAGGTTGAAATATTACACAGTCCCGATTTATATGGATATGATAAACCGGCCCTTGGGGGCTACTGGAGTTGATATTATAAATTGGATATAAAGGAAGAATAGTTATGCAGAGTTAACAGCATTTACCTCATATCGCTCCTTCATCATATTCACTAAGCCGGCTTCATAGTCGCGGCTTGTGTACATGCGGTTTAAAAACCCAGAATGAATGTCTTGGCTGTTGAGGTGGGCATAGCTTGACAAATCTGTTTTCGACTTGCCCTTGTCCATAGCAAAAATTTCTTCCTTGGCACTATGCTTTGATAAAGCGATAGGGTTACCAGGGGTGGTGTGGCCGACCGGTAATCATAATATCATCCGTGTTGTCATCAACAGCTTTGAGTGGGCTTGGCGGTTTATCAGCAGCTCCGATTGGGCTTGCCGGTTTATCAACATGGCCTTCTTCAGGATCAACTTCCATTTGTTCAGCGGTTAAGTCATGATCTTGCGGTGGCGGATCATCGAGAATAGCGTCAACATTTCTGTCCTCCGGTTCTGGAGTTTTCTCCGGTTCAGTGGCTGTATTATCATCAGCCGGTTTATTCAATTCGGCCTTTTTGCTGGGTCTGACCTTGGCTCTGAAAGGAATGAATATAAAGGTTAGTATGATAAGCAAGCACAAGGTATAAAGGGTTAGTTTAATATACTTACCCAGGAACAGTTTTTAGAGGTGGAAGCTGTGTCCCTGTTGACTCGCCAGAAGATGAATGAGATGTTCCCTGATAGTTTGAATCAGACGAATTAAGATGTTGTCGGAAATAACCTGCCCTGGGATAAGATGTGTCAGGAATAGGTGAAACCTCTGGGCGGCGTTTACGAACTGGCGTGTTCGATAAACCGGATGAAGTAACCACCTGGCCACTATGCTGGGTTGTGCGGCGAGCTTCGTGTTGCTGCTTCTTCAAAAGAAAGTTTGGATCCAAGTGAGAAAGGGGGTGAGAAAATCTTACTTTCCGGTTTGCTTGACGGGTTTTCTGTGTTGGCAGAGGATCTGAACCGGAGGAAAGAATAATTACCTCTACATCATCAGCATGGCTGGCTTCAACATCATCCTGATAATAGTCATTGTCAATGAGGTGTATGAAAAATGAGCCAAGAGAATCAAGTTCTACCTCTGATTCCGGGTTATCAAGATCATCATCAATGTTTAAATCGGTGGACTCGACGGTTTTCTTCTTGGTAGGTTTTTTGGTAACTGTTGGGGATATTACTACTAGGTGTAAACCGGCCAAGGAAGCCGGGTTATCCCCTTAATGGATTGTTTATACTTAAAAGCCCATGAAGCCAGGGAATAAAGCGGTTTACTACAGAGACTCGAAGGCCCAAGGTCCAAAGGTAGATTAAGGCCTGTAGCTATAAACCGCCATATAGTACATGACTTGTATTGTAAGGTATGACAAAGTAGAGACCGGGCCGGTATGTGTATAAACCGGCATCGGGACTCTGTAATCCTGCGGGCGTCGACCTATGTATATAAAGGCACGACCCAGCGGCGGTTCAAGGACAACACACAACAACTCGAGACTCAGGCAAAGCGTATTCGCTCCCTGGTCATCGAAACCCCAGCAATTCCATCACAACTAGACGTGGGCTTTTACCTTCATCGTAAGGGGCCGAACTAGTATAAAACTCTTGTGTCCCTTGTCCGGTTTAACCCCTTTAAGCTAACCCATTGCGATGGCTCCACGACTAAGTCCTTTCGCTAGGACATCTGTCGTGACAATTCCACGACAGTTGGCTCCCACCGTGGGGCTATCACGCGATGGTTTCGAGTTCTTGAAGGGCAATTTTGAAGGGGTCAAGGGATACGCCGTGGGCCGGATGACCAAGAGTTGTCGCGGCAAGCTCTACATCGACGACGCAGGCTGGGGCCCCGAGGCCTTCTCAATCGAGTACAGGTACCGGGTCCCCTTCGGAGGAATTCACGTCTTCATCGGCAAGATCGGCGAACCGGGCCCTGAGCCGGACATCTGCACCGACCTCGTCGAGACGGCTCAGCGTGCAAGCCCTGCCTGGGTTCAGCCCGCTGTGAAGCGTGCGTTCGTAGGATTCATCAATGGTGCGAAACTTGAACCGGCGTCCGATGGCGAGACCGTCGTCTATTCAGATGACGAGTCGTCCACCGGGGAGACCGAGTCATTGTACCAACTGCAAGATGGCCAGTTTGGGGGCTATTTCGATGGCGACAGTATTCCGGACCCCTTTGAACCGTCGAACCGGGTTGCGATCTTCATGGATGGAACTCAGCCCACGTTGCAATCTTCAACCGCGGCAGTAGTAATTTCTGGATCGGCAGCTGGGGCGGGAGGCCCCGCGCGCCGGCCAGCCCAAATCTTGTCCGATTTTCTGGACGCCTGGACGACCTTACTGACCACACAAGTTACCGCCGACACCCAAGATCAGCATAATGCAGAGGTGGCTACTGCAGGATCAGATAACTCAAGCTAAGGAGGACTTAGCGGCTGAAGAAACCAGGATGGCTGAGGAGCGGGCCGTTTAGAGGCACAAGCACAGCGGATTCAGGCGGAAAATTATCGACTCCTGTTGGATCAGAATGCTTCAAATGACATGTTAAGGAGAAGGCATTGGTCACGACTACCACCAACCGGATTGAAGCGCCGAGGACTGGAGCACCAGATCAGCCACGGGTGACGGATCCCCCTCGACGGACCCATAACCCGCTGCAGTATGTACCGGCGCCGCCGGGTCACTTCTCCACCCCTTTGGATAATATGATCGCTGCCGCATCACGATTAGCCGCTATTCCAATGGAGGGTGAATCCCCAGCGGCGGTTGAGACGCGGCATGCTAGGGATCTTCTTCAGACGGCTATGGTGCAGCAGCAGGCTTATTCATACAGCCGAGACAGAATTCATTCAACCTCACGCCCGAGCCGGAGTTATAGCATGCACATCGATGAACCGGCTGTGTCAAGCAGTGCGCGGAACCGAGATGCTCCTCGAGGACCTAATCCGGCGTGTGGTGGGGCAAATGCTCAGGATGTGGTGAACAATGGAGCACGTCGAGAAGCTGAGTTAGTAGCGCAGGACCATCAGCTCACTCCGGTTCGTCCGGTGGCTTCCGTAGAGCAAGGCCTTACTTTCAGCTCTTGGGGGTGCCCTGCCTCGTCCCGGCTTTGCGCAATGTACGGCTGCCCAAGGATTTCAAGGGCCCCCGTAAGGTGCCTAATTACACCGCTGATGTGCTTTCCGAGTCATGGATTGAGAGTTACGAGATGGCTATGGAGATGTTAGATGTGGACGAAGCGGCCTGCGTGAAATATTTCATGATGATGTTGGATGGAACAGCTCGCACGTGGTTGAAAAGCTTACCAGTTAATTCCATTGGGACATGGGCTGAGTTAAAAGCCCGGTTTATAGCAAACTTCAAAGACACGTGCAAGCAACCTATGTCAATTGTGGACTTAGCCGCCTGCGTCCAGGGAGAAGGTGAGTCAACAACCCGTTGGGTGCGCCAGGTTTCAGAGATCTCACATTCTTCGTATCGCATCAATGACGACTCAGCGATTATAACATTGGAGGGGAATTGTCGGTTTTAGCCTTTAAAGTTGAAGTTGGGACGGCTCAAGCGTCACTGCAATGACATGGGAACACTTATGGCTGCTCTGGTTAAGTATGCTGATTCTAATAGTACCAAGGACCCCGAGTCTGACGATGACAAACCGGGGAAGGGAAAGAAGAGCGACAACGCCAAGGGGCAGCAGCATAACCCAACGGGCCACAATAATAATGGTAAGCGGAAAGCAGATCATAATTCAGATTTTGTGGCTAACACCAATACACAGGGTAATGGTCAGTGTCGTAAAGGAAAGCCGCCCCCAAGAAGGGCAGAGCCCAGTCCTAATCCGGAGCGCCTGAATTACCTGTTGAACCAGCCCTGCCCGAAGCATGGAACGCAGGACAAACCAGCCACACACCTCTGGAAAGATTGTTATATCATGCGAGAATTCAAAAATTCAGATTTCTTCCGGAATGATCATGGACCATCCGGCGGTTCAGGATCCGGGTCCTATGGGCCGGGTTATGGAGGAGGCAACTCCGGTTCAGGATTCCAAGGCAATCAGGGTGGACATGGCAATCAAGGCAATCAGAGCAACCAGGGTGGTTATAACCAACAAGGACCGCAGCAGCAACAGTCGGGGTACCAAAGTCACCCAAAGCAGTTGAATAGTGGACAGTACCATGTTTTCACCACCAGCTTATGCAAACACGATCAGAAGCTTCATAAACGAGCGGTGAACTCGGTTGAATCGCCAGTGCCTCGTTATTTGTGATGGTCTGAGCAGCCTATTGTCTGGAGCCGAGAGGATCACCCGCCCCGGGTTGACAATCCGGGTCATTTGGCGTTGGTGGTGGCGCCTCAGGTTGGAGGTTATAAGTTCACTAAGGTGCTCATGGATGGAGGCATCAGTATCAACATCTTATATTATGACACGTTCCGTCATATGGGGTTGACAGATAAGAATCTTAAACCATTGAACACGGTTTTCCATGGTGTGGTGCCTGGCAAATCAGCCTATCCGGTTGGTAAAATAGCTCTGGAAGTCGCTTTTGGAGATGAGTATGACTCAAGATCAGAGACATTGACTTTCGAAGTGGTGAAAATCCAAAGCCCGTACCATGCCCTGTTTGGACGGCCGGCTTATGCTAAGTTCATGGCACGACCCTGTAATGTTTATCTGCAGCTCAAGATGCCGGGTCATAAAGGGACTATCACAGTACATGGAAGCCGCAAGATCGCTTTGGAGTGTGAGGAAGGTGATGCGGCCTATGCTCAGTCGGTTTACCCAGCAGAGGAGTTGAAGTTCTATAAGGACAATGTTGATCCGGCGGACATGACTTCTCTGAAGAAACCAACCACGGAGCATGATCCGGCCTTGAAGTTTAAATTGGCTGATGAGACTAAGATGGTTGATTTTGTGCCCGGCGATTCATCCAAACAGTGCAAATCTGGATCCGAAATAGGAAAGCGCACTCATCGATTTCATCCGTGAGAATCGGGATATCTTTGCATGGAAGCCTTCTGACATGCCAGGTGTACCGAGGGAACTCGGTGAGCACACCCTTAATATTGATCCCAAGTTTAAACCGGTCTGACAATTCCTTCGCTGGTTCAATGAAGAGAGGCGCAAGGCTATTGGTGAGGAGGTAGCCCGGCTCTTGGCGGCAGGGTTCATTGTTGAAGGTTTTCATCCGGAGTGGTTGGCTAACCCGGTGCTGGTGCTTAAGAAGAATGGCACCTAGTGTATGTGTGTGGATTACACGGATTTGAACAAAGCGTGTCCGGCTGATCCTTTTGCCCTCCCCCCGTATAGATCAAATCATTGATGCTACGGCGGGTTGTGAGCATTTGAGTTTTGTGGATGCTTATTCAGGTTATCATCATATTAAGATGGCAGTTAAGGACCAGGAGAAGACAGCTTTTATAACTCCCTTTGGAGCCTTCTGCTCTGTGTCTATGCCCTTTGGGCTCGAGAGTGCCCAGGCAACTTATCAGCGTTGTGTTCAGAATTGTCTTCATAACCAGATTGGGCGCAACGTTCATGCTTATGTGGATGATATTGTGGTGAAGTCCAGGAAGGAGGAAACATTAATAGATGACTTAAAGGAGACCTTTGATAACCTCCGGGTTTATAAGATGATGCTCAACCCGGCCAAGTGCGTTTTTGGTGTGCCAGCAGGCAAGCTTTTTGGTTTTTTGGTGTCTAACAGGGGCATTGAAGCTAATCCGGAGAAGATCAAGGCTATTACTTCACTGGCTAAACCGAAGTGCATCAATGATGTTCAGCAACTTGCATGCCGGATTGCAGCATTGAGCCGGTTTATAAGTCATCTCGGGGAGAAGGCCATCCCTTTATATCAAATGCTGAAGAAAATGGACAACTTTGTCTGGAGTGATGCGGTTAATGAAGCGTTTGAGGCTCTAAAGCGGCAGCTTGCCGAACCACCTGTTCTTGCTGCTCCCATGGAAAAGGACCATTCCTGTTATATGTGGCTGCTAATGCTCGGGCTGTCAGCGTGGCTATTGTGGTGGAGCGCAAGGAGGCAGGAAAGGAGTATCCGGTTCAACGGCCGGTTTATTATATCAGTGAGGTGCTCATTGAGTCAAAACAGAGATATCCACATTGGCAGAAGCTTGTATATGGGGTTTTTATGGCGAGCCGGAAGCTGAAGCAATACTTTCAGGGCCATCCCATTACTGTGGTCAGTTCTGCTCCTTTGGGAGATATCATCCAGAACAGAGAAGCGACTGGCCGGGTTGCTAAGTGGGCTATTGAGCTTGGGCCTCACGGATTAAAATATATGCCTCGCACGGCCATCAAGTCTCAAGCACTCGTGGATTTCATCAATGACTGGACAGAGTTGCAGGTGCCGGAGGATAGACCGGATAACACATACTGGACGGTTCATTTCGACGGATCCAGGCAATTGGAGGGCTCGGGGGCTGGAGTGGTTCTTACTTCCCCTCGAGGTGACAAATTTTGTTACGTTCTCCGCTTGATGTTTCCTTGTACTAATAATGCAGCTGAGTACGAGGCCCTGCTCCATGGTCTTCGGATGGCTAAGGAGATGAATCTGAGCCGGGTTAAATGTTTTGGTGACTCAGACCTAGTGGCTCAACAAGTTTCTGGTACTTGGGACTCCAAGGACCCCCTCATGGTAGCGTATCGTCGAGAGGTGGATATTGTTGCAGGTCATTTCAAGGGTTATCAGGTTGATCATGTAGACCGGTGAAAGAATGAAGCAACGGACGCTTTAAGCCGGTTGGGCTCCCAGCGTAAACCGGTGCCGCCCAATGTTTTTCTTGATGTTTTGCATAACCCGTCGGTCAAGCTACCCACGGAGGAGGACTTAGTTATTCCTGATCCGGAGGCTCAGTTGGTGGCGGCGCTTCATGTCACCCCGGATTGGACGATCCCATATTTGGCATACATGAACCGGGGTGAGTTACCAGAGGATGAAGTTCTGGCCAGGCAGATAATCCGGCGTTCCAAGTCCATGACTATTGTCAATGGCGAGCTACATCATTGCAGTGTCTCATGGGCTTTTCAACGTTGTGTTTCTCCTGAAGAAGGTCGTGAAATTTTACGCGAGATTCACGAAGGTGATTGTGGTCATCATGCCGGTTCAAAGTCCCTGGTGGCTAAGGCTTTTCGTCACGGTTTCTATTGGCTGACGGCTCATGCTGATGCTGAGGACTTGGTCAAAAGGTGCGATGGCTGTCAGAAGTTTGCACGCCGGGCTCATGTTCCGGCTCAGGAGCTGAGGATGATTCCAATTACCTGGCCGTTTGCAACCTGGGGGCTTGATATGGTTGGACCCTTTAAGAGGTCTAAGGATAAGAAGACCCACCTCTTGGTGGCGGTTGATAAATTTACCAAGTGGGTGGAGGCAGAGCCAGTTAGCAAATGTGATGCAGCCACGGCGGTTCAATTTATGAAGAAGGTGATATTCCGTTTTGGTTTTCCACACAACATTATAACAGACAATGGCACGAATCTTTCCAAGGGTGCTATGGAGGAGTTCTGTCAAAGAGAGAACATCCATCTTGATGTGTCTTCAGTGGCCCACCCCCAGTCTAATGGTCAAGCGGAGAGAGCTAATCAGGAAATCTTGAAGGGGATCAAGCCCCGGCTTATGGTTCCTTTGCAGAGGACACCGGGTTGTTGGGTTGAAGAGCCGCCTTCCATTTTATGGAGCATTAACACCACCCCCAATAGATCTATGGGTTATACACTCTTCTTCATGGTTTATGGAGCGGAAGCTGTCCTTCCAAGTGATATTCGTCATGACTCACCACGAGTGGCAGCTTATGTTGAAGCGGATAATGAAAGAGCACGCCAGGATGCGTTGGACCTGTTGGATGAGAAACGGGACATAGCGGCGGCTCGCTTGGCGATTTATCAGCAAGACCTGCGGCGTTATCACAGTCGCCGGGTTAAAACCAGAACTTTTCAAGAAGGCGATCTAGTGCTCCGGCTTATCCAAGATCACACCGATATGCACAAGTTATCCCCGCGTTGGGAAGGGCCCTTTGTGGTCAGCAAGAATCTGAACAACGGATCATATTACCTCATTGATGTTCGAGAGCATAAAGACTCACGCAAGTCAGAGGAGGAGACGATCCGGCCGTGGAACATAGCTCATCTACGGCCGTACTACACCTGAGCCATAGGCTCCTATCATGTACATATTTTGACGATGTATATATTATGATCAATATAATAAACCGGAGCCCCAGCTAAAGCGGGGTATCTGCTGTTCTTCTCATATCATGAGTGGTTACACGGAGGATTCTGTTTGGCGACATCCGGTTTACCCTTTGATTAAGCTTTATAGTTGTCTATTCAATATAAGTCACTTGGGGGCTTGGTCGTATTCGAACCATAGCTACACCTCTTGGCTGGCTCAAGGCCACAAAAGAAAGTCACTTGGGGGCTTGGTCGTATTCGAACCATAGCTACACCTCTTGGCTGGCTCAAAAGCCACGACAGTAAGTCACTTGGGGGCTTGGTTGTGTTCAACCATAGCTACACCTTTTGGCTGGCGCAATACCATTACTCAGGGGCCAAAGAGTGTTGTCAAGAACAACTCAAACATAGGCACCCGTTGAGCACAACTCAAAATGTTGCTTGGGGATTCTTTGCTATCGCAATGAACAAAGAAATCTACACTTGCAATAGGCTATCAAGTCGTGGCTTCGAAGCCTGGTATATACACCTAAAACCCCGGGTTCACCTGCCTTCATTAACTAAGTCACTCCACCCAGGTAAGCCTGGTATGACCCGCCAACTTGACAAGTCAATCGCATATGACCCTGAACTTGTCAATGATAGACCGGCGATTGGTAAAATATGGAGGACCATCTTAAAAGGCTTTGTAAAACAGTTTAACTCAGTGGCCTGGCAGCCCATGAAAAGCCTCGCATTTGGGCCTGGCAGCCCTTGAAAAGCCTCGACTACAGGTTTTTTCTCTCTGGTTTTTATTGGTCAGTTTTTTTCCCTTGTTAAAGTTTTGAGCTAAACCGGCGTCCAATGGCCCGGCCTGATTATAAGTCATATGTATAAACCGGTGTTTATTTAACCCGGCCTGGAGTTAACTATAAGTTGCCAGGATGATCATCCGGTGTTTATCATAACCCGGCATCACTTATTATATACCAGCATAACATGGTTTGAGTTATCAATGCTCAATATTTGGGTCGTCACCCTTATTACAAGAATGTTGGTAAACCAACAAAGTGATTCAATATCACAAGTATGATATGTTTCATATTTCATTATTTAAAGCTATGGTTATCAACCTTAGCTATATAATGGGCATTATGACCCGTCCGGCGGTAAACCGCCAGGACAGTTTTCACTTTGTTTTATGCAGAAACGGGACTGTGTAAAACCGATAAAGATCATAAGCAAATATAGCATGACGGATTAACAATATTGTGTGCAACAAGTATGCACGATGGCATATCAAATCAGCTCTTCAAGCTAGCCTATTACAAGGCGTTTCGACTGCCCATAAGAATGATTGTTTTTCACAAAGATGACAATAGGCACAAGTTAAACCGGCTTCCGGATTATGATTCTGCCTCAGGTTGATGTGAAGGTTGCGGATCTTCCTGCGCCGGTTCATCCTCCTTCTCTCCACCTAGTGGCTGGAAATCAACAGTTGTCCAATCAATTCCTGATAAGGCTTGAAAGACAGCTTCGTCGTGTATAAGATCAGACGGTTCAACATTAGGAGCGTAAGTGTGCTTACGGATCGCCGGGATCAGACTTTCCACGTCATAAGTTGGAGCACTTATTCGCTTGCCACTGGTGTCATATACATTCTGCTTAGTATCTTCAGCCAACTTACTTGCCAGTGGTCACATCTCTCTTGTGATAGCCCGCAGATCATCATTGTTAAATTATGAACCGTCCTCTTTTTGGCTTGGGTAACCATTTCCAACATCTTCCAGATCAAGGTCAGAGATCCAGGCCTTGGCGTGCGTCAGTGCAGTAAGGGCACCGGACCTAGCAGCGGATTTCTTCAATTCCACAATCCGGGCAGGCATCATAGACAATTTTTCCAGCGTTTCCTTGATTAGCGACGGGGGTGGATGGTTATTGGAAGCTGTGCAGATAGCTCGTTGCGCGCCGGTATAAAGCTGCTCTACCAAAGTATAGACGGCCTTCAATGTTTTGCGCATATCTGCGCCAAGATGAGTAACACGGCTACCTGCAAAAGGATCATATTATTATTAAACCAGAAGTTTTTATAACTGGTGTCGTTACATATTGGTGAAGAGATTGTTACCAAAGATGGCAGAGGTCATGGCATCAATCTGCTGCTTCAGGCTGCTCAGCTCTTCTGTGGCCGGTTTAAGGGCGTTTTGCGCATCTTCTGCCCGCTTTAACAAGGTGGTCTTTTCAGTTTCCCAATCTGCCCGTTCGCCTTTGAAGAATTCCTTCAGCTGCTCCATGGTTGTTAAAGCGGTGGTCAGCTCGCTCTTAACTTTGCATGTTTCGTCTACCTGAGACTTGATGTTTCCTTGGAGATCGGTGATTTGGGAGTCTTTTTTTGGACAACTCAGCCTACAAAATACAGATAATAAGTTAGCATTACAACATCGAAGTCCCAACCACATAACAAGTTCTCTACTTGACACTTGGGGGCTAATGCGGATTGCTTCTTATCAGCTATTAATTTAAAGTCTCAAGCGCATAACAAGTTATCTACTTGACACTTGGGGGCTAATGCAGATTGCTTCTTATCAGCTATTAATTCAATGTCTCAAGCACATAACAAGTTATCTACTTGACACTTGGGGGCTAATGCATATTCGTTCAGATTCAGATGGATTGTCATCATTATAAGTGGTGAGATTAGTAGGATGTACCGGTTCATTTTAAAAAGATATAAGCCGGTTCATGGGGGCTACACCAGCAAAATGCAAATATCGATTCAAGACCCGGTTCAAACCAATGTTATGCACCGGCCCTTGGGGGCTACTGGAGTTGATACGTTTGACCAGTTCTAACAAATGGAAAGTTGGAATATTTATGCAAAGGGAAAGTGACATTTACCTCATACCGCTCCTTCATCAGGCCTACTAAACCGGCTTCAAAGTCGCGGCTTGTATACAGGCGGTTTAAAAAACCAGAATGAAGGTCTTCAGCACTGAGGTTGGTATAATTGGATAACTCAAATTTCCATGTCCCTTTGTCCATAGCAGAAATTTCTTCTTTGGCGCTATGCTTTGATAACGCGACAGGACGACCAGGGGAGCTGAAACCAAGGCCAGTTACGACAACATCATCATCCGTAGTTTTGGCAGGGCTTGGCGGTTTATCGGATGCTTTAGCCGGACTCGGCGGATCAACAGTTGGACTTAATGGATCAGCTGACTGGCTTGTTGGATTATTTTCTACCGGTTCAACAAGCGTGTCGGTTGCTTGAGGTTCCGGATTATCAATAATAGTGTTAGCCTCCGGGTCAATAGCCTCTGGGGTTTTCTCCGGCTCGGTAGCCGGTTCCTGGTCGGTTGGCCTATTCAATCTAGCCTTCTTGCTTGGTCTGGCTTTAGCACTGAAAAAGAGCAGACACGAAGATCGATATGACAATATAATACAAGACCAAAAAGTTAAAAGTATGTTATGCTTACCCATGGACGGTTCTCAGAGGAGGAAGTTGTGTCGCTGACGACTTGCCGGACGATGAATGGGAAGTTCCCTGATAATTTGAGTCAGACGGATTAAGAGGATATCGGATGTAACCCGCCTTAGGATAAAGGGTGTCAGGAGTATAAGCAACCTCTTGGCAGCGTTTGCGAACCGGCGAATTTGGTAAACCAGAGGAGGTCACCACTTGCCCACTATGTCGAGTTGTGCAGCGAGCTTCATGCTGCTACATCTTTAAAAGAAAGTGCGGGTCCAAATAAGAAAGAGGGCATCAAAATTTTACTTTCCGAATGGCTCGACGGATTCTTGGTACTGGCACAGGATCATAATCAGAAGAAAGAATTGTTACCTCATCAGCATGGCTGGCTTCCGCTTCATCCTGATAATGTTCATTGTCAATAAGGTGTATAAAAAATGAACCGAGAGAGTCAAGTTCTACCTCTGAATCCGGAATATCCAGATCATCATCAATAATGGGCTCGAACGGTTCGACGTTCCTTCTTTTCATAGGCTTTTTTGAAGCCTTGGTCTTAAGCCGAGGATTCTTTACCGGTATATCTTGTGATTTTCTCTTCCATAATGGATCATCGGCCTGCATAGACAAATAGTAAGTCATCAAAGGAGAAACTTAACAAAGGATGGATAAAGGCAGAAATACGGTAGATTATACCTTTGGTGGTTTATTGGCAGCATAGAAAGGTCTGAGCCCGATTTTGTTGCACACATCTATTGGCTCATTAAGCATCTTTTTAACAGCTTCGGTGACTTCATCATCAGTCAGTTGGATGTCAATATGGCGTTGCGGGTCTTTCAGATCCCCTGTGTATTCGCACATTAAACCGGGTCGCCGGCTTAAAGGTAAAACGCTCCATGAAACCCAGCATCGGACAAAATCCATGCCTGTCAGCCCATTTGCAACAAAGGCTCTGAGCTTTGCCAGTTGAGGGGCATATTTTGCTCGCTCCTGGGCGGTCAACCATTGTGGAAAGGGATGAGCTTGGGTAAGCCGGTGTGGACGGTAACCCGGCAAAGGATTTTCATTGGCTGGGGCTGTGTTGCGGCAGTAGAACCAAGTTTGATTCCATTCCTTAGGATGACTATGAAGCTTGGCATGAGGGAAATCAACATCTCTCCTCTTCTGAATTGAAACCCCGCCTAGTTCAGTATTGGGGCCATCCGTAAACTCAGTACGGCGGTTTAGATAAAAGAAATCCCGGAACAGATCAACAGTAGGCTCCTCTTGCAGGTACACTTCACAGAATACTTGCCGGTCACAAATATTGGATATGGAGTTTGGACCGATATCTTGGGGATGGATTTGAAAGTCGGCGAGCACGTCACGGAAATTTTTTGATCCGGGAGGAGTGAAGCCTCGGCTCAGGTGATCAGTAAATACAATAACTTCTCCGTCTTGGGGTTTAGGAGGAAATTCTGGACCGTGGACTCGCCAATGAATGGTGTCCTTATTTGCTAAAGCGCCTGTTGCAACACAACCAGCCAGCTGCGCTTCCGTTACCCGGGAAGGAACCCAATTACAGGAACATAATTGTTTGGCCATTTCTGGTGACAAGCTGGAAAAAAGCACGGTATCCGGGTTAAAGTTCATGGTTACAACTTACAAACCGGCGCAATGATGGAAGACGATGATATTTCAAGCATTTGGGTGTACTAAACCGGATTTCAGCACTTAAAGCAGGTTGGCGGTTTAACAGAGGGCTAATGGTATATGATGAGTTATCAAAGTTTAAAGGATAAACCGCCCACAAAGGTATAGAGGCTACAGATTTACAAAAATTTCTAAGTATGGCGCAAACAGATTTCATAGATCGGTGGTATAAATTTGGATCTGCCACAGTTCTAAAAAGAGGAAATAAATTTAACCTAAAATGGTGGCAGTGGAAGAACACGTTTGTTTGATTGGATCTCAGGCAGTAAAAGGTGTTTTCTGAGGTTGGTAAAGGGCGCTAGACTATCATCGCCTACTTCTACTATCAGTTGCAAATCAAGTTATGAGATCTAAGAACAGAAAGAAGACGAACAGGGAAGAACACCGACGAACGGCGGAACCCTAATGCAGATCTGAGGTTGAAAAGGAAATGAACTCACCGGTGCTGCGGAACAGCGGAGAAGCGCCGCGTTGCTCTGGTTCGATCAGGTTGATGCAGCGGCCTTCGTTGATGCAGATATGAAGGACGACAGCGGCGATAGAGCTCGGGTTCTGAGACATCGCGAGGAAGAAGGAGACGAAGAGAAAGGGGGAAAACGGAAAGGACCCTCGGCCGTATTTATAAAGGCGAAAGGATAAGGGTCAAGCGCAAGAATCGAGGAGCCTACCAAATGGATATGTGACAGATTTGTCGCCTCGATTGTCGGAGGCTCATTAATGAAGGTGATGAATATACCATTTAAAATAACAAACGACGTCATGGCGGTTTATTATGATTCTGGATGATGACGTCATGGCGGTTTACAAGATTTATGCGAGGATATGGAAGAAGAAATTTTCTCAAGGTTTTGGAGATTGACATGAACTAGTTCAAATCAATCTGGGGCCTAATGTTGGGGATATTACTACTAGGTGTAAACCGGCCAAGGAAGCCGGGTTATCCCCTTAATGGATTGTTTATACTTAAAAGCCCATGAAGACAAGGAATAAAGCGGTTTACTACAGAGACTCGAAGGCCCAAGGTCTAAAGGTAGATTAAGGCCTGTAGCTATAAACCGCCATGTAGTACATGCCTTGTATTGTAAGGTATGACAAAGTAGAGACCGGGCCCGTATGTGTATAAACCGGCATCGGGACTCTGTAAGCCGGCGGGCATCCACCTGTGTATATAAAGGCACGACCTGGCGGCGGTTCAAGGACAACACACAACAACTCGAGACTCAGGCAAAGCGTATTCGCTCCCTGGTCATCGAAACCCCAACAATTCCATCACAACTAGACGTAGGCTTTTACCTTCATCGTAAGGGGCCGAACTAGTATAAAACTCTCATGTCCCTTGTCCGATTTAACCCATTTAAGCTAACCCGTTGCGATGGCTCCACGACTAAGTCCTTCCGATAGGACATCTGCCGTGACAATTCCACAACAGTAACCTTAGTCTTGGGGCGAAGCGTCTTGGCCGGTTTGTCCTGTGGCTATTTCTTCCAGAATGGATCATCACCCTGTCAAAGATTGCCAAAATTATAACGGAATATTTAAAAGGACCAGATTAAAACAAGAGTTATATAATTCTTATAGCTGGCGGTTTATTGGAGGCGGAGAAGGGACTAAGCCCTGTTTTGCTGCAGATAGCCACCGGTTCATCCATTGTTTTCTTGAGAGCTTCAGTAATTTCAGCTTTCGTTAGCTGAATGTTGATATGCCGTTGAGGATCTTTCAAGTCCCCTGTGTACTCGCACATTAAACCGTGACACCCAAAATTTCATTTGGATTTTTCAAAAAATTTACTTGACTTGAGGGAGGTGATTTAAAATTTTTCTTCAAAAGAACCCTCCCTTTCAAAATATTTTATTTATGGCAAGAGTTTTATTTGGATTCACCCAAAACTTGTTTTTGGTCTTGGAGGTTCTTGCTTTTTATTTTGGACTCAAGCCAAAATACTTTTCACATGGGAAAAATGCCTTTTGGAAAATTTCTTTGATAATACTCCATAGCTTTTGAAATGATTCCTTGCCCCTTTGAACATTCTCTCTTACCATGGCCTTAGTGCAAATCCACTCTCCTAAACCTTCCCTCATCTTTGGATCATGATTTGTATCAAATCCAGCATGTTGAACCTCCCCATATGATTATTTTCCATTTAAATCTTATCAAAACAATTTCTGTCTTCTATTCTAGCCCTTGGAGATTTAGAAAGGAGCTACCATTTCTGCTTTGATTTTTGCCCCCAAACCTTTTCCCCATCCTAGTCCTTTGAACCCTCAACCAAGATCCAGGAAGATCCACTAGTCTTCAGTTCAAAATGTTCAAACTATACTTGCTGCAAGTTTGGACCAGATTTGCCAAATTTGATGAAATTCATTCAAATCCTTCTCCAAAAATTCCGGGAAAAATCAGACAGCCTCTGGGTGCATTGAGAGGTCACCTCACCAAGTCCCAGCCCCAGGAAAAATTTTCTTCATGCAAAATCATTCTGTCGAACACCTGCAGAGCATTGTCAATGTCAAGTTCAGAGATTCAGAAATGCAGTTCAGGGATCTACTGTCGTTTTCTTCAGAACTTGTTGTCGATCTCGACAGTGCCGCGTTGGCGCCTTGCTCCCCGCCCCCTCCCCCTTGTCCCTGCACCACACGAGCGCCTGGATGTTTGCGGGCGTCAGCGACGTGCTGGAGGAGGTGCGCCGCCCCGTGACCGACGCCAGCGGCGGCTTTGCGGCCGCCAGAGAGAGGCGCGGCGCAGACGGCGCCACCCAGCGCCGCCCAAGCCACCGGAGATCGCCGCGTGGCCTTCCACTCCCTAGTGCGCGCTGCCACCCTTGTCGTGAACCGCTGGGCGCGGAGCGCGCTCTCTGTCGCCGTCGTGCCCGTGCGGCCACCCCACCGTGGACCGGCGCCATTACGCCAAGACCGACCAAGATTAGCAGGGGAACAGCACCAGTACACCTCACTGATGCTACCTGGCCACCTAAACCCCTCGCCTAGCCACTGCCTCGCCGTAATTGCTCGCCGGAGCAACCCCGTTCACGGCCACCCCCTCGAGCCGCCTATAAATGGAGGCCCCGAGCTCCAGCTAGTACCCACACCACCTCTACACTCCACCAAGACCCTGCCTAGCCACTGGAAGAGCCCCGAGGAAGTCTCCTTCCTCAACTCCGGCCGCCGCGACCCGCCACGGGATCCAGCTCGATTCGCTCCCGTGCGTGCACCTCTGCCACCCATCTCTTGCCAGTAGCTCTCTAGTGCATTCCCCCTTCTGACCCGCGCTTCAATTCGAAGTTTGCAGCACACCACCGGAGTTCCCCACCATCGCCCGAGCCACCGTCCGCCGGAGAAAGTGTCGCCGTCGACGTGGTGCTCCCCGACGCCCAAGTCCACCACCCACCGACGCGGAAGGGCACGCTGATACTCTTGGTACACTCCGATCTCCCTGACTCGCCGTGGTTCGACGCCGGCGACCTCCGCAGCCTTCGGGCGCCGGCGAGGTTTTCAAACCTGACATGTTAGAAGTTTTTATGCACGCATTGGTTTTCACGTTAGTGCCCGTTTTCGTTATGCCGTAGGTTCCGGAAGAGGTGACGGAGCCGCGAACTTCGCCGAGCTAGACTCCGACTTCTCCGAACTAGGCAAGCATGTTTGAACCTTTGATATGACAGGTGTTTTGCATGTTTGCGTGAAAGTTTGTGCGCGGCATATGAGTATCAGTGAGTACCTCGTTGCTTGTGAGGCAACTACCCGCATGTTCCAAAGTTGCGATGATCTCTGGTGAGAGATGGCCTAATCATGTGGTGACATGAAGGGCAGCAAGGTGGTACTGTTGTAGCATACCAGCCTTGCGTCATCCGACTAATTCCGACGTTACGTGGACGGAGTCACGTTATCGTTCTTTCCCCTTCCGTGCTACCACTGGTTTTCTGCCAGAATGCGGTTTAGTAAGTTGGTAACATCCTTCCATGTACACACCAAACAGAGGGGCCGGGATGATGGTTCCATGGCCCTGGATTAAAGCCAGTCATCCGGTCAGGGGGCATGGGTGTTTCCGGTTGGGACCGAGAGGGGGGCACCCCTTAGAGCGCGTGTATAGAAGTTTGATCCCATGCTACGCGAGGTTGTAGCCTCCCCGTCTCAAGGTTTTTCTTGAACGTTGCCGAGGGTGATTCCTGGCTTCGGAAATGTTGAATGGGTGTGTCCTGGTTAGATGTGTTTCTTCCAAAACACCGTAAACGGAACTAGTCCCCGTGACTACCGAAATCCGTTGGCTTTGGTTAAAGTACAAACTCTGCAGAGTCAAATCCTTCCAAGTCATCGTATCCATGATCAAGTAGAGGGATCAGTATATCCATATCTATCCTCGTGGAACTTTATCCCCGGTGAACAAGCTCAAGTGGTAAACCCAGTTTAATTGTTATTCCTATGGATGGACTAACCCTGTTATTTATCTCATGACGGATTATTTTCTTGACATGATTTAAATTCATGAGCTACTAAGTTATGTATTATAAGCCCTTTATGTGATGTCCCTTAGACGTCCGACTGTGGCATGTTTGTCTCTTATTTTCAATATAAGCCCTTTATGTGATGTCGCTTAGACGTCCGACTGTGGCATGTTTGTCTCTTATTTTCAATATGAGCCCTTTATGCGATGTCGCTCAGACGTCCGACTGTGGCACGCACTGCCTTTGCTTTCTGTTATAAGCCCTTTATGTGGTGTCGCCCCGACGGCCGACTGCGGCATTATTATTCTTGCAGTTTCCTCTCGAGGAGTCATTCAGACCCTCGTTTGGCACCCGCGGCATTATTATTCTTGCAGTTTCCTCTCGAGGAGTCATTCAGACCCTCGTTTGGCACCCAGTATTTATTTTGGGATTTCGGGAGGACTACCGCCCGACTTCTCTGTTATTTTCCCATGCATTATTTTCTCTATGTCTGAACGCACTTGTTAATCTGTTCATATGCTTCATGTTTACATTTGTTATATCTTATGTCCGAACTGTCTTGCGAGTACTTTCATAGTACTCACCTGGCTTGTTGATTTGGCCAGATGTTGACGAAGGCGATCTCTTGGATGAAGAGTTTGATAGTGCGTCCGACGCCTAGAGGAGTCCCAGTCAGTCCTGTGTGATCCCGGATATTGGTCACTTGTATTGTATACGCTTCCGCCACCCGAAATAAGTCTCCTCGAGCCTCACTCCGACGCTCGAAGAGCTGTAGTTGTCAGGAGTCATATCACCCACTTCGCGGTGATATTTCCACCACCGTCGTTATTGTGAGTTAGTAGTCATGCCACCCTATCCGCCGTTATGTTTTATCGGCATTCATGTAATAAATTGTTGAGTAGTCTCCGCTCAACCTTGTATTATATTCAGTACTCCTGGTATTTTTCTTCTGTGACCAAGGTATTGTCTACCAGTGAGAAGGAATTCTTCTTTACTGGTCCGTAAAAGGGATTGGTCTCTCAATAAATATTTTATTGAAAAACCGGTCGTGACATAAACCGGGGCGACGGCTTAAAGGCAGAATGCTCCAGGATATCCAGCCACAAACAAAGTCAATGCATGTTAAACCGTTCGCAACAAAGGCTCTGAGCTTTGAAAGCTGCGGTGCATAGTTGGCCCGTTCCTTTGCAGACAGCCTTTGGGGAAATGGATGTGTGTTGGTAAGCCGGTGAGCACGATAACCCGGCAAAGGATTCATGTCAGCTGGAGACATATCTCGACAATAGAACCAAGTCTGGTTCCAGTATTTGGGGTGACTGTGATGTTTGGCACGAGGGAAGTTGACATCTTTCCTTTTCTAAATTGAAACCCCACCAAGTTTAGTATTGGGCCCATCTGTAAATTCAATCTGGCGGTTTAAATAGAAGAAGTCTCTGAACAGTTCAACGGTGGGTTCTTCTTGCAGATAAGCCTCGCAAAACACTTGAAAATTTCAAATATTGGACACAGAGTTAGGTCCAATATCTTGAGGGTGGAGTTGGAAGCTAGCAAGCACGTCACGGAATTTTTTTGATCCGGGAGGGCTAAACCCTCGACCCAGATGATCAACAAACACAATTACTTCTCCATCCTTGGGCTCAGGAGGATTTTCTGGACCAGGGACCCTCCAGTGGATAACTTCCTTTTTTGCTAAAGTGCCGGTTGCGACGCACCCGTTCAGTTGTTCTTCAGTAACCCGGGAAGGAACCCAGTTGCAAGCGTAAAAAGACTTGGCCGTTTGTTCAACAACCCGAAGGAAGGTTTGTGCCGGTTTAAGATTCATGATTGGCAAGCATGAAGTGTTACGGGTTAACAGACAGAAATTGTTAAAACATGCAAGATTGTTAAACCGGAGGTTGATGTTCTAATGACAAGTGATTGGCGGTTTATGAGGGGACTAATGGTACCTGGCGGGTTATCATTTTCTAAAAGTTAAACCACCAACTTTAGTATTGAGGATACATATCTGAATAACTAAGTGATGGAAAACAGGTTTTGCAAATTGGCATTACAAATCTGGATCTACCGCGTGTCAGAAAATGGAAAAATATTCAGGGTTAAATATTCTGGTACTTGAACAGTTGAAGGATCCAGATGGGATTTTCTACTTAAATGAGATGCACTAATGGAAAGAAGGACTACAGATATTGCTGTACGAGATAAAATCAAAGTTTGAGTCAAGAACTATTGCGCAGCAATGAACACCGACGAACATGGATGAACACTGAAACCCTAGTAGTAGATCTACGGCGGAAAGACAGAAGACTTACTGATGTTAATAGAGCAGCGGAGTGGCGCCGCGATTCTCGGGTACAATCAGGGTGATGCAGCGGCCGGAGTTGAGGTCGAGGACGAAGACTTGGCGGCTACGGCTGAGCTTGAGCGCTAGGTCGACGCGAGGAAGAAGATGAAGTGAAGAGGTATGAGGGGGAAAAGTAAAAATGACCCCCGGTCCTATTTATAAGGTGAATGGATAAGTGGCAGGCGCAAAATCGAGGAGGTCGAAAAACGGATCTGTAGGTATACAGACGCCTCGATTTTCGGAGATTCACTAAAGGAGAAGTATTAAAAGATTTGGGTTCTATATAAAGTTAATGGCAGATGACGTCATGACGGATTATCATGATCTTGGAAGATGACGTCACGGGGAGTTACAAGGTTTTCACGAAGGTGTTGAAAAAGGAACTCTCCTAAGTACTGAAGATTGGCATGAACAAGTTCAAATCAATCTGGGGCCTAATGTTGGGGATATAACTATTAAGCATAAACCGCCAAGGAGGGGCTGGGTTATACTCATTATAAGTTATTTATATTGAGGGCCACGAAGACAAGGTATATGGAGCTTTACAGAAGAGATCTAAAGAGAAGGCCCAAAGGCGGATTAGGGCCCGTAAACATAAACCGCCATATGATGTGTAACTTGTGTTGTAAGATAGGAAAGGGTAGAACCCGAGCCGGACACGTTTATGAGCCGGCCGGGATTCTGTAAACCGCCGGGCGTCAACCTGTGTATATAAAGGGACGACCTGGCGACGGTTTAGGGACAAGAAACAACAGATCGAGAGCCAGGCAAAGCGTATTCGCTCCCTGGTCATAGAAACCCTAGCAATTCCACCTCAACTGGATTAGGATTTTACCTTCACCGCAAGGGGCCGAACCAGTATAAACTCCTTGCGTCCTTTGTCCCGCTTTAACCCCTTTAAGCTAACTACGTTGCGATGGCTCCATGACTAAGTACTCACACTAGGACATCTGCCGTGACAAAACCACGACACACGGGATACCGCGTTTGTACAATTTTCCGCTGGACTTTGACCTTCTATTGCACCATCAGTACCAGTAGAATCTGCATAATTCTTCTGCTTCTGTTTCCGTGTGTCCTTAGCACTAACACCATCCCCTGTCTTTCTGTGTTCCTTCCTCTTTCTATGTGCCATGTTAAGTCAAGCCGACAAGAAAAAGGAATAAAAATTTAGTTCTTCAGAACAAATTGATGCGTGATACAGACGAAATGAACTTTGATGTTAGACAACCACATGATAGGAGGATGTAATATGTATGAAAAACAGGACGACATGAGATAATCAGAACTATGATGTGTAAACTAAGCAGAAGGCATTTCAATAAATTAGAAGCAATGCAATGGAAGGTAGACACCATATGAAAGATGCTACAAATATCGCTCTGCCAAGTTAATAGTGTCTCGTCATAACTGGCGTTTAAACAAATGTGAAGCAGTACAAGAAATAAATCATATGCAAGATGCAAACAACATCACACTACCAAGTTAAAGGTATCTCGTCATTAGTGCCATTGCATATTCACAGCATTTCATATTCACAGCTTATGATGTGTAAACTAAGAAGAAGGCATTTCAACAAATTACAAGCAATGAAAGCTAGACACCATATGTAAGGCGCAACGAATATCACTCTACCAAGTTAAAATTGTCTCGTCATTAGTGCCATTTCAACAAATTAGTAGTACAAGATAGAAAATAATGCGAGATGTAAACTATATCAGACTCCCAAGTTAAACGTGTCTTGTGAAAAGTGATTGTTCCAGGTTACATAATAGTAGTACTTTGATGTAAGAGCATGGTGTGATAGACAGATATTGTATGTTCTAGAAACAGGAACACATGTCTTATTCACAAGTATAATGTGTAAAGTAAGCAGATGGAATTCAACAAAATTAGAAGCAATACAAGCTAGACATCATACATAACATGCAATCACATATAACAGTGCCAAGTTAGAGGGAGCACCTGTGATGGTGCACTAGGGGAGACATGCTCATCATCAACACAACTACGTTGAGTGTCTATGCATGTGTTGTCTTGCAAATCTTCTTGGGGTGGTGGCAGAGTAGAATCTGTAGAGGCCCTCCGTTTGGGAGGAGCACCTTTATCCACTATCTTGCTAATTTCCTTACGCTTTATTGATTTTGAATTGTCAAGTAAAACCGACAAGAAAAAGCAATAAAATTCACTCTTCAGAACTCATTCGTGCATGGTACTGACAATCACTACTTTGATGTAAGGCAAACACATGATACCAGGATGGAATATGTACGAAAACAGGACGGCATGGCATATTCACAACTATTTGTGTAAACTAAGCAGAAGCCATTTCAACAAATAAGAAGCAATGCAAGCTAGACACCACATGAAAGATGCAACCAATATGACTCTGCCAAGTTAAAAGCGTCCCATCATAAATGGCGTTTCAACAAATTAGAAGCAACACATGCTATAAATCATATGAAAGATGCAACCAATATCACACTGCATATACAAAGGTGTCTCGTCATATTGATTGATGCGGGATACAAAAAAACAATAGTTTTATGTAAGGACATGCTTAATAGATAGATGTACTATGTACTAAAAACAGGAAGGCATGTCACATTAACAGGTATAATGTATAAACTAAGCAGAATAGCATATGCAATTTAACCAGATTGGAAGATTTACAATCTAGACACCATATGCAACATGCAACCACATATCACACTACCAAGTTATAGCAAGCACCTGCGATGCTGGTGTAGGGGAAATGCGGTCATCAACTACAGAGCTACATTCACTATCTTCATCTAGCCTTGCTGTTTCTTGAGAATTATGTGGGGAGGCTGACACTGCATTCTTTAAAAGAGCATATTTTCTCACAGTAACCCGCTGGCGTGACTGTCTCATCATAAGTGATTGATGAGGGATACACAAGAACATTTGTTTGATGTAAGAACATGGTTAATAGACAGATGTACTAGTATGTCCCAAAAACAGGAAGGCATGTCATATTCAAGGGTATAATGTGTAAGCTAAGCAGATGCAATTTAACCATATTGGAAGCAATACAAGCTAGACATCCGGCTGGAGTGGTGAGCATGATCATCGAGGACCTGAGAGCCTGGTAGGAGGCGGGCTTCTTCGCCACCATCGTGGCTTTTTAGTTGGCTTCCAGGTGATGCATGTATGTGCTGAGCTTGTCACTGGCTCGGCCAGTGCCCTGACTAGCTATTTGTCTTCTAGTGCTCCCGGGATGGTGGTTCATGTAAAAAGTATCTTTCCTTATCTTAATAAAGACCGACTTCGACCTTTCGAATACAAGCTAGACACAATATGCAAAATGCAACCACATATGACACCGCGAAGTTAAAGCAAGCACCTGGGATGGTGGTGCATGGCGAGCGAGATCATCAACTCCAGAGCTACATTTATCGTCTCCATCTGCTGACACTGCACCCTTTATAACGCTGAAACGTGTCTTGCCTGCCCGCGAAGAAAGCAAGAGCGACTTCTCTCTTTTATTTTGTGCTTCTGTCAAGGCAGAGTCTGAAATACCCATGCATAAAAACACAATAGTGAGAGTATAGGTGAAGTGTCTGCAGAACTAGTGCATTGTAAAAGTAGTAGATAACAGGTGGCTGAAAAATAAATGACAGGAGACATATGATAGCTCTACAACATTGCGTGACAAACAAAATTAGATTCTACTCCGTATGATTTTGTAATATATGAGCATAGGGATGGCTGGGAAATGCAAGTACTCCTCCAGCACACCACCACATGTGGTCCTATCAAAATAACAGTCGACTAAAAATAAATAGGTCAGTCGATTTTTTTATGAACCGTCTGATCTATAAGGAACGGTTAGATGGCCTTCGTCTACCTCCCTCCAGCCACTGTTGACAATCTTTCTTGAACCGCCAGCGACCACCAGCCCAGACCTCGGCCTCTGCCGCCCCGCCCTCCCCTCAACCTCACACCGCCGCCGTGCATCGCCCCCCGACCATCCCTTTGGTCCCGGCCGACCTCCAGATCAGGCGCCAGCAGCTCCTAGGCCCCACACACCCCTAAGATAAACACCGAGGCACTGCTTCCCTGGCGTAATAGGCGGACTAGCGCCTGTTATGCCGGGGAATGCTTCCTTTAATTGGGAATCAACTGACCAGGAATTGAAATCCAAGGGGCGACGGACCTCTATCTAAGGTAAAATAGTATATGAGGAGAAACCTTGTGCATCGCGAGTTACTAGGAACATCTAGTATCAGGAAGAAGCGGTCAACTAGTGTCTTCTGTGGGATGAATACCGTGCAAGCAAACACGTAAGATTTGCATGAATAAGGGAAGAGGAGTACCATTTCCGGTTGCCAGTGCTGTGTCCTCCAGATGTCGCGGCGATTTTCTTATTTTTACCGGGGGAACCGATGTTTTGGAGGAGGGTGGAGCCTTGGATGAACCAGTGGCCAAATTTTTGACTGTGTTGCGGTGTCCGTCTATCAGCAGAGGGGAAGTAGATTCAAGACGGCGAAGGACGGCGTAGCAGGAACAGCTCCGGTGCGGTGGACGGTGGCGAAGTTGGAGCGGCAGCGGTGAGGCGCAGGACGATGTGGTTGAACTGGCTCGGGTACGGCGCACATCGGCGTCCTGGAGGCAGCTCGGCCTCAGCTACAACTACTAGCCATGGAGGGTGTTGCGGTTGCGGTTGTGGTGGACAGCGATGTCGGGGTATTGGCTCCAGCGTGATGGAGGAGGGCGGCGGTTGAAGGGTGGGATGGGGTGGCGGACGGAGGACGCCGGGGTTTCGCGGCTGGTGGAGAGGTAGTTTTGGCGCCTACAGAGTATGAATGTGGAATCAGACGGGGGGAGGGAGCTAAGGGAGAACCATGTTTCGGTCTGGGACGCGCTTGTTTGAAATTTGGGGAAAGTACATACTTTGCCCCCTCCTAAATTCGGACCTAGTACGGGTCGGGGGTAGGATGGTAATCCCAGGTGCCCAAATAGTGGGCGGGAGCGATTTCGGCCGCGCGCATGTGTGCTTAGGCGGCCATTGTGTATGAATGTTTTTCGGAGGCAGTTGCGTGGCGTCTAGATGAAGCTACAAACCTACCCTGGTTTAGACCTTTGGACGTTGGGCCGGTAGGTTTCACGGGTCGGAGCTAGAAAAGTAATTTCCTTCTACTAGACATTGGTCTCACGCGGTTTCGGGTGAGCAGAGGCTCTTTTGGCGCTTCGTTCGAAATTTTGAAACACAAGCATTCACGTTTAGAGTACTCTTGAACTTTGAGGATTGACCTAAATAGACAACGTTAAATTTGACCTTGTATGTTTGAAAACCTCATTAAATTATGCGCTTCTTTTTGAAATTTTGACACTTGAAAATCCTATAACTATGATTATTTTGGAATGGAGGAGGTAAATTTGAATTTATTTTGTGCACGACTATATATGCTATTATGTACAAAAGCAGAGCAAAGATTGGTGCCCCCATAATTGAGGTATGATTTACAAATGCCATGATATCGAATTCAAATAATTGAATGGACTTCATGTTGAATTCGAATGTTTTAAACCACCTTAAGTTGAATTCAATTGTATGCTAGTTCATAGCTAGCTATTTATAATGTTCATTGTGTAACTTTTGTATGTATAATGTGCTTTACACACACAACATGAACTATACTCACGTTTATATTCGATTGTTAAAGTGATGCATTGTATGGAGTTCAAAATACTAACTCTGTGGATCAATTATGTCGAATAATAACATAGACATGCTCAAATTTGATGGAATATAGATGTCTGATGGATCAATGACCATTCCTTACGCGAATTGCAAATATCATGATCCCATCCTAATATTTGGATACAATTTATATTTTTAATCAATGTGCACATCAGTCTTTTACATGTAGTTTCACTCTCCATAGGCCCCTCCTCACACACATGCTGACTTTCTCTCTCACACATACGTGCACACGGTGTATATCCATCGGTGGTCTCTCACACATACTCACACACCCTCTCCCGAGGTGTCTTACTCACAGACATTCTCTCGATATAACCCTCCCTACCTCTCGTAACCATTTACAACTGTTTTCACTAACCTTTATCACAAGCACTCTTCCTCTCACAAGCATACACACGCACAATCCCCATCGACCCTTTCTATATACATAGACCTGCCTACGTGTCTCCCGCACGCACATTATCTTTAGGCCTGTCTCTCATGCATTGTCTCCACCTCTCTTCCTAATTGACGAGTATGATTCTAGTAGAGCATTCTGCAGGACGCCCCTTAAAGTTAGGTTGGATTAAAGTAATATCAGAGATAAGGGGTTAACTTAGTCCGGGGACCTAGGTTTACAAATCCTAGCCAGCTTTGTCAGTGGACACACAGTCCTTCACGACTCTGCTATCTTTGTCTTGTACGACTAGTCCTCCATGGGTCTCCCTAAATGCGTTACGGGCCGACCAATGTGGTGTAGGACGGAAACGAACCAAGGGCCTCACTTCGGCCCACCGGACCTCACGCGGTGACACTCCCCCTGCCCCCAGGTCTCGTTATCTTCTCACACCCACACATACCAACACAGACACCACACAAAATATTTTCTCCTCGTGCCTTTGTCCCCTCCCCCCTTGCATATACACACTCAAGGGCATCTCTCGCCATGACATCCTATTCGTCTCTCTCTCTCTCTAGACCTCTTTCATTTCTTGTGCTATCTCTCCCATGTCTCCCCGTCGGCCCCTCTATTTTTGCCTCTCTCGAATACGTAATACATACACATACCTCTCTAGGCCCTGCCAAATACATCAAGTACACATTCACACATGTTACATCATGTACCCCATTGATCTAAAAAGCCCTCTCTTCATATTTATTTCGCATAAAACATTCCTTTTGAATAAAATCACACAAAGTGTGGCCAAAAAATTATTTTAGAATTTCTACGTATATACATTACAAAGTTATATGGAGGAGTATGAACGTTAATTTGCATTGCATGGTTCCCCCAATGATATTTATTTCGCACTGTGAATTTTTATATTTTTATACTATATATAAAGTTAGTCATAATAAAGAGAAACGAAGAGCATCTCTCTCTCCATCGCATACACCCCCTCTACGCCCCTTTCACGTATGCACACAAACTATCTCCAGGTCCTCTAAAAGTACGCCCCCAGCACATTCACGCATGTTTCATCTTTCTCTCGCGATATATATACTGACGATCATTGTATTTGAAGTGAAAGCACTATACGTACATTGGACTTCAGAATCCACTCATTACGGTCACCATTTACGTTTTGTGGTTATTATACAGTCACGGGCTCACTGTACAACTCTGTATTTGCTCAAGACACGACTAGTTGACCAGTTAAACGCTCCACATGGCACCTCTAGTGTTGCATCACATTATCTCACTACCATTGGGCCCACCTGTCGGCGTGTATAAGAATGAAAACAAATGATAAAAAAATATTGGACGGTGGTTCGAAGTCATGACTGCGGGCACAACGGACAAGGTGGCCTTGTATTGGTATGTTGGGCCGTCTGTTTTAACACACAGAAGCTGGTGTGGTGATTATACACACACGCACGCATGCACACGAACTGCATGCACGCAACACTCACACGAACACGCGCAGCCACGCAAGCACGCAACACTCACACGTTGATGACCCACAAGTATAGGGGATCAATTGTAGCTCTTTTTGAGAAGTAAGAGTGTCGAACCCAATGAGGAGCAGAAAGAAATGACAAGTGGTTTTCAGCAAGGTAATGTCTGCAAGTGCTGAAATTGTAAGTAGTAGAGTAGTTTGATAGCAAGATAATTTGTAACGAGCAAGTAACGATAGTAGTAACAAAAGTGCAGTAAGGTAGCCCAATCCTTTTGAGGCAAAGGACATGCCAAAATGGTCTCTTATGATAAGCAAAGTGTTCTTGAGGGTACACGGGAATTTCATCTAGTCACTTTCATCATGTTGGTTCGATTTGTGTTAGCTACTTTGATAATTTGATATGTGGGTGGACCAGTGCTTAGGTGTTGTTCTTACTTGAACAAACCTCCTACTTATGATTAACCCCCCGCGAGCATCCGCAACTACGAGAAAAGTATTAAGAATAAATTCTAACCATAGCATTAAACTTTTGGGTCCAATCGGTCCCTTACGGAATAGCGCATAAACCGGGGTTTAAGCTTCTGTCACTCTCGCAACCCATCATCTAATTGCTACTCCACAATGCATTCCCTTAGGCCCAAATATGGTGAAGTGTCATGTAGTCGACGTTCACATGACACCACTAAGGGAATCACAACATACATACTATCAAAATATCAAACACATATCAAGTTCACATGATTACTTGCAACATGATTTCTCCCGTGACCTCAAGAACAAAAGTAACTAATCACAAATGATAATCATGCTCAAGATCAGAGGGGTATTAAATAGCATATTGGATCTGAATATATAATCTTCCACCAAATAAATCATATAGTAATCAACTAAAAGATGTAATCAACACTACTAGTCACCCACAAGCACCAATCTATAGTACCGGTAACAAGATTGAAGACAAAAGATGAACTAGGGTTTGAGATGAGATGGTGCTGTTGAAGATGTTGATGGAGATTGCCCTCCCCAAGATAGGAGAGTTGTTGTTGGTGATGATGACGATGATTTCCCCCTCCGGGAGGGAAGTTCCCCCGGCAGAATTGCTCCGCCGGAGGGCAAAAGTGCTCCTGCCCAAGTTCCACCTCGAGACGGCGGTGCTCCGTCCCGAAAGTCCTCTCCTTAATTTTCTAGGTCAAAATGACCTATATACCAGAAGATGGGCACCAGAGGTGGGCCTGGGTGAGCACAACCCACCAGGGCGCGCCTGGGCTCCCTGGCGCGCCCGGGTGGGTTGTGCCCACCTGGTGGGCCCCCTCTGGTAGTTATTTGCTCCAATATTCTTCATATATTCCATAAAAATTCTCCATGAAGTTTCAGCTTGTTTGGAGTTGTGCAGAATAGGTGGCCTGACATAGTTTTTTCAGGTCCAGATTTCCAGCTGCCGGAATTCTCCCTCTTGGTGTGTACCTTGCAAATTATGAGAGAAAAGGCATTAGAATTACTCCAAAAATCATTGTTATGGATAAAATACATCATAAATAATAGTAAGGAAGCATGATGCAAAATGGACGTATCACATGTACACATGCAGCCACACAAGCACGCAACACTCACACGGATACACGCACGCATGCATGCACACACCACGCGACCAACACACACTCTCACGCTCAAGTGCTCAACCTACACATGCATGCACACACATCAGGCCCTGACAGACACATACACAACCAGGTGGTTCCCGCGCACGGGTTGGAGTCTTGTTGCGCCTGCATAAATTTGTGTTTATCTGACCTTTTTCCTATGCGAACTGACATGTGGGACCCATAAGGAACATGATCAATTTAAATAGTCAACATAGTGCCACGTAGACTATTTGGCCGGTCAACAAAGTGCAATCCGATGCTGAACGGTGAGCAAGTGACCATATAATCACCGCAAAACAAATATAGTGACAGTAATGAGCGTATTCTAAAGTCCGGTGACCGTATTATGCTTTTCGCTTGAAGTACACTGACCGCCCGTGTATTCATCTCTTCTCTCGCTCTCTCTGTGGAGCCGAGTAGGCCAACGTGCTAGTGCCTAATTTGGCGCACGCCACCCCATTATTGCTGTACTAGTTTCGTAAGAGCGAACAAGCATTCACTCTACTGTACAAACTAGAGATATGAGTTACAAATGCTATGAAGACGAATACAAATATTTGAATCCACTTTATGCCCAATTTCTCTCTGTAGGCCCTCCAAAAGTACATCTCTACAGGTTCTCGCATGTTACATCTAACAACTATGCAATACAACACTACTACTACACTCTAACACAATAAATCATATGTGTTTTTAGTTTTACTAGATCTCATATTGTTACTTAATTATTCAGTTTGCATACATTAAAATTGCCTTTGAAATGTATGGCTAGTATCATCTGCCGCGCGTGAAAAATCCTACCCTTGCCTATTTAATCGGGTTTGTATCGATGGATCGTGTGAAACAGCAAAACTATAGTAGTACTACAATACAAGTAACAGTTCACTGGGTCGCCGTGTCGTGTACTCCTCCATCGTAAGAGTGGAGCACTCGCTTTCATAAATGTTCTAGTACCTTTCGCCGAGATGTGGGACATCAAGCAACCGGGTCCACGTGCCATACTGAAATAACAGTGCAGAGCAGCAGGGTTGAAGCACCCCAATCATATTTCGGTATTTTTCGGTATGTCACGGAGATGTCTGCACTATTATTTCTGTATGTCACCGCAATGGGGAAGGAAGTCAAATAGTTACTACCTCCATTTTTTTGTACACAAGGCCAGTATACCAAAATTACATTTTGCAGAAGGCCACTAACACTAATCGAGGCAAAATTTATGGGGTTTGCCTCGTACTAGCAACCAAGGACATTAATATACCCTTGCATGCATGCAGAAGTGAGAAGGTTGGTTTGCATGACACTGCATTAATTAAGCGATGAGGAGTGAGATGGTTAGCTCTTTGGGCGTTGGAGAAAAAATACGCATTAATTGACACGTCAAACGAGGATTTGTACCTATCAATCCTGCGAAGGAAAACCCCGCCTTTCTTTTTTAACACAAGTAGTACTCCTACATACGTACTTGTATCCTGTTTGGGTCTAGGACTTGCATTGCCATATTTCGCCACACATTTTTTCCAAGCTTTCCTAAAGTTTCCAAAATGAAAAGGAGGTACACTTGCGCACGGCTGTCGCGGTCACACCGCACCCTCACACAGTCGCTCCTGCACGCCGCAAACCCAACCAAGGGAACACACCCTCACTGACACGTGCTACCGCATGTGATCAAACCAAACTCAGCTATCCTACCGCTGACACATAATTTTCGTTCATACAGTATGTTTATCCAACCACATGTTGGGGAAGATCCATACGGCCCGTGCAATGGTCTGTTGGGGAAGAAGAAGAGGTGAGGAAGAAGGGTTAGGAGACGTAGGACACTCATCCAACCGCCTGAAATGGTCGACTGAGCCAAATGATGAAAGTCAGGCGACTTGCATAAATATATGTTTTTACACACCAAAACATCCCTAAAAACAACAACATAAAGAAAAACCACTGCTCGGGGAATGAGACGGCCTCGTCGTCTTTGGCTGCCGACGCGAACCAACCGTAGCTGCCGACGTGTGTCTCCGCACCATGGTTGTCCTCGGCCTCCAGCTACTCGTGCATGCGGAGCATGCGAGCGCTCTGCACGGACACGAGCACCTCCCGCTTCAAGTCCACGACGTCCGGTTTCGCCTGCAGGAGGGCCTCGATGGCAGCGGCATCCATGCACTCCACGTCGAGTTGAGACTCCGCCGCCCGGTTCAAGTCCAGGATGTCCGGTTCCGCCTGCAGGAGGGCCTCGATGGCAGCGGCATCCGCCCGCTCTGTGTCATGTTGAGCCTCCGCCGCCCGGTTCACATCCACGACCTCCGGTTCTTCCTGCAGGAGGGCCTCGATGGCAGCGGCATCCACGTGCTCCGCGTTGAGTTGAGCCTCAGCTTCCCGGTCCTCCTTTAGTATCGCCAGGTTGAACCGCTGGTCTGCCTGCACCATGGGGGACCCGGACGCTGGCACAAAGTCGACGTCCATCGTCTCATACGCATCGGGAGCCTTCTGCGCCGCGACCTCTGCCATGAACATTGGATCGGCTTCCTCCTCCTTGGAGCTTGGCTCCAGAGAACTCAGGGATTGGCCCGCCGCAAAGCGAGCTTGGGAACGGAGGTCTATGGCGCCAATCACCGCCGCAATTTCTGCGTGGCGCTCCGGCGTCAGCATCTTATAGTACGTAATCTTGAGACGCACCATGGCTTTCCGGCGAACTAGGGGACGCTTGATGTGGGCTAGGGGATCGAAAGGTGGGGGAATAGGCTAGAGAGGAGGTGTGGTTTTGGGGTAGTGGCTGGCGTAGGCCGAGCAGCGAAGGTTCTGGTGTGAATACTGGTTCCGGCTATGACCGGTCAATTGGTTTTGACTGTACATCGCTCTTGTCGCATTCGCGTTGCACCTCGACACGCTGGACCCTACACGTCGCTCACCGAATGGAACGCACTTCGTCTTGCGTCTTCGCTCGCTTGTGGGACCGCAGTTGAGAGCAAACCGACGTCCCTCCCCCTCCCCCGCCCGCGTCATTTATACTACTACTAGAAGAGAGAGAGGTCGGCCAAGTGTTACTAGTACTCCCTCCGTTTTATGCGGAGTAAATAAAAACAGAGCGAGTATACTACTAGTACTATGAGCACTGCATACTCTACTGCAGATGTTGTCAGCACTGAATACAAATCTAGGAGTACGTACGAATCTAACAATATTGATTGGGCATTGTTGAATGTTGATACTTTTTCTGTAAGTCTGATCAAAGTAGAGATACTTTGACTACACATAAAACTTATATGTAAACTAGAAAGGATCGGAGGGAGTATATTGTACGTTCAAAAGCGAAACGAACATTGAATACCCTTTATACTCCCTCCGTTCCAAATATAGTGCGTCCTTGGTTTCTGCGTTTCAACTTAATTTGACCATAAATTTAACCAACGAGACCGACTACGGCGGGAGCAAAAATTATACCAATGAATTTGTATTTGAAAGAAGTTTTCAATTATATAATTTTTGATCTCGCCGTAGTCGGTCTCGTTGGTTAAGTTTATAGTCAAAGTTGAACCTCGAAAAGCACGGGCGCGCTATATTTTGGAACGGAGGGAGTATATGATTTGCTGATGCTATGATCACCGGTTCAAAATTTTGAATCCGCCTTAGGTATCACACATGCACCCACTCGTTCTCTCTCGATTTCATCTCGGGGTCCGGAGATCAGTTGAAAGAGGACTAGGTGGGTACAGTACATTCGTTTCACTTTTGAAGATACAATATACTCCCTCCGATCCCCCAGAGCCCCCCGGGTCATTTCTATCATAGAAACGCACCAAACCTTTTTCTCCTTGCATGACACACACTTGATCTCTCAACATCAATCGATCTCGTCAAGATGTGTCGGGGCATGAACCGAATGGGATGTCAAAACTAAGATGGGAAGCGACACGTAGTGGAGGCAAAGTGAAACTTTAAACGGACCGTTTGTCTGTATGCATGTTGGACAAATTACAACATTGGAAATACAAGCATGGTCTAGGCCCACATGCGAATGATACTTGACAGAATGTTCAAATGAGGCATGCGGGAGGATGGGCTCGACTGGAGGGCGGCATGATCGATGGAGAAGAGGGTTGGAGAGGAATGAGAAATAACAACGCCACATGATTATACTTGAACGACTCAAATAAATAATAAGTTGTCTCATTTTCCCTTCCGTCTTGGTCACGGAGTAAGATACTCCCTATGCTTTTATTTACTCTGCATATTAGGTTTGACTGAAGTCAAACTTCATAAAATTTGACCAAATTTATAGAAAAAATATGAACATTTACAATAGCAAATCTATATGAAGTGAAAGTATATTCAATAATGAATCTAATGGTATTTATTTGTTATTATATATGTTATTATTTCTGTCTATAAACTTTGTCAAAGTTTACAAAGTTTGACTTTGAGCAAAGCTAAAATGTGGAGTAAATGAAAACAGAGGGAGTACGCAGGGACTAGTATAGTTACTACTGCCGGAACATGGTAAGTTGGACCCCTAAATGCGGGCACGGACCGGGCACACCTCAATTATTCCTTCAAACAGCCGGACACCTACATTAGCACACCATTTGGCTACTTAATCAAGTGTTACGCTTCACTAGTTGAAAAGGAAAAGGGTAGTACTTTACCCAAAACCACCACACTTGGGGCTAGGGCAACAACTTGGTACTGTACCACATTTGAACCAGGGCACAAAAACCACCTGTTCTGCGCCTAATCCGCAACGCGGAGCACTGACGCTCGAATTTGGCCGAGAAAACAGGGAAACCGAGATGTGGAGCACACTTGTCAGGACGGCGTGACGTTAACTAGTACAATGGAGGAGCTGGCCCACGACCTCCTCGCCAGCAGCAACTGTTCATGTGGGTCGTGGGGGCCAGCAACGTGGCGCAGCTCCCGCACCGCCTCTAGACACGGTGACCGCGGTGAGCGACACGCTCATCGTCGCTGGACATGGTCAGCTTCAGGGTGTCGAGGGTGGCGTTAGCGCTATGGCACGACCAGCAGGTCAACACCCGGCTCGTCGAGGATGCACAGGGCACCAAAGAGCGCACGCACCACGAAGCGTCCGTGGATTGTTGTAGCGCGGCCAACTGCATCCCCAGGAACTGAGACCATGCCGGGTCGTCTTGATTTTTCAATGACATGTGGGGATAGCATGTGAGCAAAGAGCATCTCCAACGTTGCCACGAGCGCAGCTGACTACCCTGGCACACCAAAAGCCCTCATCCCTCGCGCAATCGCATGCTGTGTTCCCAGCCGGCGCCAGCTGCCCACATTCATGCCGTCCGTCCGTATGCCGTCATTAAGAGGCTCGGTGCCCGAGGAACCAACTCAAGCGACTTAGACGCACATGGACGCTTGGCCTCACTGGAATGCACTACTTAAAGCGGCAACGCCTAGCTAAACTCCACACCATAGCGCATCGTCCTGCTACCTGGCACCACATCTGCATGAACGCTCTGCGGGAGAGCTTGTCTTCGGGGATGAAGCTCGAGGTCGCGGACCTCACTCAAGTCGCCGCTTGCAATGCAAGAGCGGCGTAGCCGGACACGGACACGACCGCACAAGCGGTGGCCACGCTGGCGGCCGACGATTGGAGCAGCGTCAGCCACGCGTCCTACTTGCCGCCGTCCAACGTTCGGTGGCGCACGTGGCATGTGAAGTGACAGACCGTCCACGTCCATCATCATCGACCTCACGTCCACCGGCACCGCCGAAGTCGGGGACTCCTCCGAGGATGAATAGGGCATGGGAGGCGGCAGGGCATGGTGTGCCAACTGGCTGGTCCGTCTCCCGTGTTCTACTTTTCCTCGCCAGACACCGCACTTTCAGTTCACGGGTCTTGAACCCCACCCCCGTACATGGAGATTGCAGATGGAGGACGTCGGTCGCTGCTGTAGAATAGGTTTAGGGTCGGGTTTCTTTTATTTATCTATCCTATAAAAGTCTGAAATGTGATGAAAATCTACCATGTTTGCATGAATCTCGTCCGGTGTATATGAACTTTCACAATAATAGTAAGATATATTGTAGGAGTATGAAAATATATGGGATGATGATTCGTTTTTGTGTGTATAAACTTAGAAGGTTTGACCCGAGACAAAGCTAACATGCGAAGTAAATAAACGCATAGGGTCTACATACACAATTTATCTTAGGCACTCCAATAGTACGTCCACTACACATTCACGCATTTCACATCATTCTACATATACGTGAACCTATGAAAGGGTTAACGTAAATTGCTTCTCTCTCCCCCTGATTTTCATGGTGGTGGACCCCTCCCCCCCAATCTCCAATCAACAGCTCATACGTTTCACATTACGTTAATTACGTAACCGGGATTACTTAGGTGTAGCATTACTCGTCCTAAAAAAATCAACTAAGCCAACCTCCTAGCATATCGCGCAGGAAAAGACCCGGCCACGCCGTTTTAGTTGGGATTACCAGATTACTCGTAGTAGTATCGATGGATCGCGCGAAGCACCAAGTTTTTTTTTTGAGTGGGCGAAGCACCAAGTTTAAAAGGAAAAAAGGCGGTACACTCACAGCACACCTGTCGCGGTCGCATTGCACCCATCACATGGTCGGTCCTGCACACGGCTCACGCAAACGGAACGCGCGTCGGCTTGCCTCTTCACTGACATGTGGGGCTGCACTTGGAGAAACCAACCATGGGCCAAACTCCCCCGCCCACCGCGCGAAATCCCCCCCCCCCCAAGAAATTCCCTCAAAATCCCAAATTCAACCGCCCTTCAGCCAACTAGCCAATAATATTCCCCAAACCCCCTCCCCCCGGCCCCCTCCACTTCATCCGCTCCGCCAAAGCCACCCTCCCCACCGCGGTTCGTCGAGGGGACGCACGGCGATCCTCTCGCTCCCACAGTACGCTCTCGTAAACTGCCGTCCTCTAGTCGCGCCGCCACCGCTGGCGACGTTCTTGTGGAGACACACGGCGGTCAACTTTTCCCACGGTACACGCATTCTAGACTGAGGCCCCGTGCACGTCGTAGTAGCGATGAATGTTCGCTGATAGACGCTGTTAATCTCACTGTTTGCCGAAGTAGTTTATAGTCAATATGCTCTGCTTAAGAAGCTTCCTTGCCCTGTTCTGCACTCAATCTGCTTAGCTGAGATGGCATGCCACACCCGATTAGTTGCTAAAATATTGTAACACCCCGGATGTAACTTTCCATATTTGTAACTCCAACTCTTGCCATTTTCGGCTATGTGTTATGATATTCCCTCCGTGGTCGCGTTTTGTCTTTCGTTTTGCATTTTGGCCATGTCATGCATTTCATATCATGTCATCATGTGCATTGCATTTGCATACGTGTTCGTCTCATGCATCCGAGCATATTCCCCGTTGTCCGTTTTGCAATCCGGCGCTCCCATCTCCTCCGGCGCACCCCTCTTGTTTTCTTTCGTGAGCGGGTGTCAAACGTTCTCGGAATGGACCGAGGCTTGTCAAGCGGCCTTGGTATACCACCGGTAGACCACCGGTTAAGTTCCGTTCCATTTGGAGGTCGTTTGGTACTCCAACGGTTAACCGGGCAACCGCAAAGTCCATTTGTGTGTTGCAGAAAAACCCCCCTCAAAACCAGCCCAAAACCCCTCCAAGTCATCTCCATACTGTAGGTCGTTCGATCACGATCGTGTGGGCGAAAACCGCACCTCATTTGGACTCTCCTAGCTCCCTCTAGCTATATATTTGCATCCCTCCCGAAATACATTCGCAGTCAACCCTAGCCCCGCTCCCTCTCCGCCGCCGGACGCGTCCGGTCCGCGCCGGACGAAGCCCGCGCCGCCGCCCTCGTCCACTCACCCACTGCCACGTGGCGTCCGCCGCCGCCCGTACCCCGCCGGCCCACCAGGCCCGCCGCGGCCCGCCCGAGCCCAGTCGCCGCCGCCCCGCGCCCGCGCTCGCCCGCCGCCTCCCGCGCCAGCGCCGCCGCCGCCCGGCCTCCGCCTGCCCGTGCCGTCGTCGGCCTCCGCCGCGTCGCTCGTCGCCAGCCACCCCGCCGCCATCGCCGCCCGTCGCCACATCGCCGGCGCCGTCGCGCCTCGGCGTCCGCGCCTCGCCCCCGCCGCCTCGTCGTCGTCCACCGCGCCGCCTCGCCTCCTCTCCCTCCAACGCCGGCCGCCGCCTCCCTCCCTTCTCCGGTCGCCGCGGCCATCTTCCTCGGCGAGCTCGCGAGCTCCCGATCCAATCTGAGAACGTGCGTTGACTTTCTCGAAGTCCTGAAAGTTTGACATTATGTGCACCTGTTCATAGCATCATAACTCTCTGCATATAGCTCCGTTTCGCGCGTGTAATATATAAAAATGTTCGCCCCGTGATGCTCTACATTTTATTAAATTGCACCATGTTCATTAGAGTCCATCTTGATGCCCAAATCTCTGGTGTAAGAGTGCTACTTGCTGTTATCTGCTGTTACTTAGCAGAACTTGGAGATTTGTTATTTTTGTATCATTTAATCTGTGCATCTTATGGGTATGAGCTCTACATGTGTTTTGTTGTATGCCATGCCATCTTTCCAGTGGTGTATGCCATGTATTTTTGTGATCTCTGTGGTGACTAGCACAAGCATGCAAACTAGGCTCCGTAACGTTTCTGATTTCAGGGACTTGGTAATTTCTCTCAAGTCCTTGTCTGCTGTTATTTTGTTGCCATGTAAACTTGATGCTACAGAGAGATCCATGCATATTTTGGAGATGTTCAGTAAGGATGTTTTGTAGATATTGTTGTAATTGATCCATTCCTGCCCTTGTTTGCAATTATGGAGTGCCATAGCATGACTCAATCTTGCTCTACTTTTGCTATAAAATATTTCTGGCAGATTGTTTACGTGTTATTCAATTTTGCCAAGCTTGTTGTAGTTGATCCATACATGCTATGCTTTTGTTCTTGCCATGGATAGCTTCATAAACATGCCATCTTGCTGTAGGTATGCTTGTTTTGTCATGCATTGCTTTGTGGTGAGTGCATCAAGCTCACCAAGATGCCTTCATATTATTGTTTCTGCCATGCTCTGTTTTCTGCTAAGTCTGAACCTGTTAACGAAACTTGCTATGTTTACATGGTTGCCATCATATCTTCTGGTCCTTTTTGGCTTATGGTCAGTAAGGGACTTTTGTCATATGCATTTAGTAGAATACTGCCATGCCTTGTTTTGCCATGTTAAGTTCCTGTAGCATGTTGATTTCGTGCTCTGAACATTGCTACCTGATGCTGTTTCAGGCATGTCCAGTAATTTCACTAAGTCTGTGAACCTGTTATCTTTTGCACTTTTGCCATGCTTGTTTGAGCTTGTTATGTTGTGATCTAGCCGTAGCTCAGTGTTCATCTTTTGTCAAGCATCTCCTGTAGATTACTGCCATATGCTTTGTTGCTATGTTGGAGTGCTGTAGCATTGTTACTTGTTGCATTCTAAGTGCTATCATGCTGTTAATCGCAGATTCGTGTCATTCTTGTTTTGCTTGCCATTTGCAAACCGTGCATCCGTTTCCGGTGATCTTTATATCGATTTCGACCGAAATCATCTCATCTTTCCAGTGGCATGCTTGGTTTGCCAAGTTACTGCCTTGTTCATCATTTTCCTTCCGGAGCACGCATATGCATCGCATATCATATCTTGCATATCATTCATGTTTTGCATCATGTTGCTTGTGCATTTCCCGTGATTGATTGTGGTTCCATTGCTTGTGTTCTTGTCTTGGGTAGAGCCGGGAGACGAGTTCGTGAACGAGGAACCTGTTGAGTACGCTTACGAGGATCAAGCTTTCGACAACTCTGAGAACCTTGCAGGCAAGATGACCACCCTCGAAATCACTTCTATCTTTGCTTTGCTAGTTGTTCGTTCTATTGCCATGCTGCGCTACCTACCACTTGCTATATCATGCCTCCCATATTGCCATGTCAGCCTCTAACCATCCTTTCCTAGCAAACCGTTGTTTGGCTAAGTTACCGCTTTTGCTCAGCCCTTCTTATAGCGTTGCTAGTTGCAGGTGAAGTTGAAGTTTGTTCCATGTTGGAACATGGATATGTTGGGATATCACAATATCTCTTATTTAATTAATGCATCTATATATTTGGTAAAGGGTGGAAGGCTCGGCCTTATGCCTGGTGTTTTGTTCCACTCTTGCCGCCCTAGTTTCTGTCATACCGGTATTATGTTCCTTGAGTTTGCGTTCCTTACGCGGTTGGGTGATTTATGGGACCCCCTTGACAGTTCGCCTTGAATAAAACTCCTCCAGCAAGGCCCAACCTTGGTTTTACCATTTGCCACCTAAGCCTTTCCCCCGGGTTTTCGCGAGCCCGAGGGTCATCTTATTTTAACCCCCCCGGGCCAGTGCTCCTTCGAGTGTTGGTCCGAACTGAGTAGACTGCGGGGCCCCCTTGTGGAAACTCGAGGTCTGGTTTTACTCGTAGGATGTCTCATCCGGTGTGCCCTGAGAACGAGATATGTGCAGCTCCTATCGGGATTTGTCGGCGCATCGGGCGGCTTTGCTGGTCTTGTTTTACCATTGTCGAAATGTCTTGTAAACCGGGATTCCGAGACTGATCGGGTCTTTCCGGGAGAAGGTTTATCCTTCGTTGACCGTGAGAGCTTATGATGGGCTAAGTTGGGACACCCCTGCAGGGTATTATCTTTCGAAAGCCACGCCCGCGGTTATGAGGCAGATGGGAATTTGTTAATGTCCGGTTGTAGAGAACTTGTCACTTGACTTAATTAAAATACATCAACCGTGTGTGTAGCCGTGATGGTCTCTTCTCGGCGGAGTCCGGGAAGTGAACACGGTTTGAGTTATGAATGACGTAAGTAGGAGTTCAGGATCACTTCTTGGTCATTACTAGATGACGACCGTTCCGTTGCTTCTCTTCTCGCTCTCTTTGCGTATGTTAGCCACCATATATGCTTAGTGCCTGCTGCAGCTCCACCTCATTACACCATCCTTTCCTATAAGCTTAAATAGTCTTGATCTCGCGGGTGTGAGATTGCTGAGTCCTCGTGACTCACAGATTCTACCAAAACAGTTGCAGGTGCCGACGATGCCAGTGCAGATGATGGGATCGACCTCAAGTGGGAGTTCGATGAGGAACGTGGTCGTTACTATGTGTCTTTTCCTGATGATCAGTAGTGGAGCCCAGTTGGGACGATCGGGGATCTAGCATTTGGGGTTATCTTATTTTCATTTGGATCTTGACCGTAGTCGGTCTATGTGTGTATTTTGGATGATGTATGAATTATATTTATGTATTGTGTGAAGTGGCGATTGTAAGCCAACTCTTTATCCCATTCTTGTTCATTACATGGGATTGTGTGAAGATGACCCTTCTTGCGACAAAACCACAATGCGGTTATGCCTCTAAGTCGTGCCTCGACACGTGGGAGATATAGCCGCATCGTGGGCGTTACAAGTTGGTAATCAGAGCCATCCCCGACTTAGGAGCCCCCTGCTTGATCGAATCGCTGGCGTTGTTGAGTCTAGAACAAAAATGTTTTGAGTCTTAGGATTATATATATCGGAGAGTAGGATTCTTTTTACTCCTCAGTCCCTTCGTCGCTCTGGTGAGGTCTCCTGACGTAGAAGTTTTGACTCTTCTCTCCTCAAATTTCACTAAAAAAATTTTAGGATCACGCGGGTATCTTGGAATCGTTCCGATGGTTTTGTGACGAGAACATTGTTCTTGGTGCCTCCTGACATTTAGGGGTTGTGGCAGTGTCCCGGGGAGTTGAGCTCCGAGGTGTTGTCGTCACAATTTTATCGTTGCAGTTCTGGAATACCTGAGTTTCGCCGACATCGAAATCTCTTTTATGCAGTTGTTGGTGAGATCACCTCGACGCCACCCAGTACTGGGGCGGGAGTTCGGGAGTATTGCCATAACTCGTATAACGGATGTTTTTCGAAGGTTGAGGTACACGATTTCCGAAGGTTTCTTGGTTATGTGTTGACGGATGGATACAGCTGGATCTAGGGATTGCTAGTTTGGGTGATATATTTTGTGTCCCCTGTATCCCCAACACCAGATTGCATAACCAGAAAGTTTCGGGAGTTTATAAGTGGGAATTCAAGTAGCTCTTAGGATATCTTTCCGACAGACGCATGATATGAGATTGGGGTTCGACGTCTAGTGGTCCGCCTATACACGGTTGGTTTTACAGTGGTCTCGTAGTGTCTTAAAGAGTCCTTGGCTATGCCGACTCGGGGACGCTTCGTATGTCATGTGCACAGCCTTGTACATGATGGTGCTGTACGATCGAGCCCGTGTGGGCCCCACCACGAAAACTTCGGACGAAATCTCTATCATATGTTTGTTCCGGCTTATTCTGCAAGCCAATACTTTGTTTTGTTTTCATTTGTGGTATTCGAGTTGCTTCGAAGTCAAATGTTGATTCCATATTTTTTTCTAAGTGGCTTCTCAACTTATGGAAGTGTGATGATTTACTATGGAATTCATTCGTTCATCTTCGTTCGAATGTTTATTGTGAAGACTATATGTTGCAATTTCTATCCGTTGATTCTACTTGTCTATTTGTCTATCAAGATGCTAACGGATGTCACCCTCTTCAGGATGGCTCCGCCAACGCGTCAGAATCCGGATCG
The DNA here is from genome assembly GCF_018294505.1 of Triticum aestivum. NCBI lineage: Eukaryota > Viridiplantae > Streptophyta > Magnoliopsida > Poales > Poaceae > Triticum > Triticum aestivum. The sequence continues at coordinate 109,809,744 of NC_057811.1, forward strand.
CAATGAAGGGAGTCAGGCGAACCCTCCGCCACCACCTCCGCCTCCGGAGGCATGGCAAGCTATCATGGCAGCCACCAACGCCAATGCTCAGATGATTCTGCAACTCTTGCAAGAACGCACCCAAGGGCAAGGCAATCAAGGAAATCAAGGTCAAGGCAACAATCAGCCTCACTTCGCTACCCTCAACCAGTTTCTCGCAAATCAGCCCAAGTCTTTCAGCTACTGTGCCGAGGCCACGGATGCCGATGATTGGCTCGTGGACATCAACAAGCATTTTGAATGTAGCAATGTCAGGCCTGAGGACTATGTCAAGTTCGCTTCTTTTCAGCTCAAGGACCAAGCTGCTGATTGGTATCAACAATACAAAGATTCCAGAGGAGGTCGTGTGATCACTTGGACTGACTTCTGTCGGGACTTCAAAGCGCACCACATTCCACAAAGTGTTGTTGAGAGCAAGCGTGAGGAGTTCCGCAATCTCAAGCAAGGCAACATGTCTGTGTATCAATTCAACATCCAGTTTCAGAAACTTGCTCGCTTCGCTAAACAAGACGTTCCTGATGAAAAGAGCATGATCTATCACTTCAGAGGTGGCCTTAGAGAGGATCTGCAGTTAGCTCTCGTTCTTGTTGAGCCTACTCAGTTTGATCAATTCTATAACATGGCACTGAAGCAAGAGGCTGCTCAGCTCAAGTGTGAGGCTTCTAAGAAGAGAGTCAGGGACGCAGTTCAGTCTTCTTCTTCCTCACTTGTGGCAGCTAAGCAACAGAAGTTCTGGTTGCCTCCTCCTCCTCCGTTTCGTCAGCCTTACCAGCAGAAGAACAAAGGTGGCCATGGTTCTTCCCACTCTTCCAACTCTGGCTATCAGAACAAGTCTCAGAATCAAGCTCCAAAGTCCAATGCTCCTTATCATCGTCCACTCTCAGAGGTGACTTGCAACAAATGTCAGCAGAAAGGTCACTATGCTAACAAGTGCTTCAACCAAAGGCGCCTTCTGCCTCCTCCTCCTGTCAGATCTTCCAGCAATGCAGTGGTCAAGCATAATCCAAAGTCTGCAAAGGTGAACATGATCAATGCAGCTCAAGCGGAGGAATCTACTTATGTGATAATGGGTAATCTCTCAGTTAATGATATTCCTGCAAAAGTCTTATTTGATACTGGTGCATCACATTCTTTCTTGTCATACCCATTTGCATCAAAGCACAATGTTGACACAGAGATTTTATCCAAACTTATGCAAGTTGTTTCTCCGGGAAAGCTTTTGACTTCTAGTTTGGTTGCTCCCGATGTTTCCATCAAGATGGGAAACTATAAATTTCTGTCTTCTCAGTTGTTCTTGGTGACTCGGATATTGATCTAATTCTCGGGATGGACTGGCTTTCTAAGCACAAGGCTCAACTTGATTGTGCTGTGAGGGAAATTCAATTGACACACTCTTCTGAGGATGTGATTATTTATGCCGCTCGTGATGAAACCATTCGGTTATTTTCTCTCAATGAGAAGGGCGAATTGAATGCCATCTCTCAAATTCCAGTCGTTTGTGAGTACCAAGATGTCTGTCCAGAAGAGCTTCCGGGTATGCCTCCTCACCGGCCAGTTGAGTTCGTTATCGATCTTGAGCCAGGCACTGAACCCGTTTGCAAGCGTCCATACAAGCTTGGACCCAAGGAGCTGAAGGAATTGAAGAAACAGCTCGATGAACAAGAGCGTCTGGGTTTGATCAGACCGAGTTCATCTCCATGGGGTTGTGGTGTTCTTTTTGTCAAGAAGAAGGATGGCACGGACCGACTTTGTGTCGACTACCGTCCATTGAACAAGAAGACAATCAAGAACAAGTATCCACTTCCCAACATCAATGAGCTATTCGAGCAACTCAAAGGTGCTAAAGTATTCTCCAAGCTTGACCTTCGTATGGGTTATCATCAGATTCGCATTCGTGAAGAAGATATTCCCAAGACAGCATTCAGAACAAGCTTTGGTTCTTATGAATATACTGTCGTGTCTTTCGGCCTTGTCAATGCTCCTCCAACATTCTCTCGGATGATGAATTTCATCTTCAACCCCTATACCAATGAATTCGTCCTGGTGTATCTCGATGATATATTGGTCTTCTCCAAGAATAAGAAGGATCATGCCAAACATTTGCGATTGGTGCTCGACAAGCTCAGAGAGTATCAATTCTATGCGAAGTTCTCCAAATGTGAGTTTTGGCTTGATGAAGTTCTTTACCTTGGTCACATCATCTCTGCCAAGGGCATCGCTGTTAACCCCGAGAAGGTGTCCGCAATTGTGAATTGGGAACCTCCTCAGAATGTCAAGCAGCTCCGCAGTTTTCTTGGTCTTGCAAGCTATTGCCGAAGATTCGTTGAGAATTTCTCTAAGATTGCAAAGCCTCTTTCCAACCTCCTCCAGAAGCATGTGAAGTATGTCTGGTCTCCTGAGTGTGACGTTGCTTTCAACACTCTCAAAGAGAAACTAGTCACAGCTCCTGTCTTAACTCCTCCTGATGAATCCAAGCCATTTGAAGTTTTCTGTGATGCTTCTCTCCAAGGTCTCGGTGCTGTGTTAATGCAAGAGAAGAAAGTTGTGGCCTATACCTCTCGTCAGTTGAAGCCCAATGAGAAGAACTACCCCACTCACGATCTTGAGTTGGCGGCAGTTGTCCATGCATTAATAACGTGGAGACATCTCTTGTTGGGAAGACAAGTGGACATATTCACCGATCACAAGAGTCTCAAGTACATCTTCACTCAGCCCAACCTCAACCTCAGGCAGACTCGATGGGTCGAAATGATTCAAGAGTACAATCCGAGTATTGAATATACTCCAGGCAAGGCCAATGTCATTGCAGATGCTTTAAGCAGGAAGGCTTATTGCAACAGCTTAATTCTCAAGCCATTCCAACCGGATCTTTGTGAAGCTTTCCGCAAGCTGAATCTCCAAGTTGTTCCTCAAGGCTTTCTTGCCAACCTCATAGTCTCTCCTACTTTGGAAGATCAAATTCGTGAGGCACAACTTCTTGATGCCATGGTGAAGAAGGTGAAACGTGGTATCGACAAGGGTCTTTCCAAATACAAGTGCTATCGCATTGATGACAGAGACACTTTATTCTTCGAGGACCGGATTGTGGTTCCTAAAGGTGATCTAAGGAAAGTCATTATGAACGAGGCGCACAATTCTCTTCTTTCCATTCATCCTGGAAGTACGAAGATGTACCATGACCTCAAGCAGTCGTATTGGTGGACTCGAATGAAGCGAGAAATTGCTCAATTCGTGAATGAATGTGATGTCTGTCGAAGAGTGAAAGCAGAACACCAACGACCAGCTGGTCTCCTCCAACCTCTTGCTATCCCAGAGTGGAAGTTTGATCATATCGAAATGGACTTCGTGACTGGATTTCCAAAGTCCAAGCGCGGAAATGATGCTATCTTCGTTGTCATCGACAAGCTTTCTAAAGTGGCTCATTTCCTTCCAATCAAAGAATCCATCACAGCAGCTCAGTTGGCAGAGCTATACACCTCCAGAATTGTCTCCTTGCACGGCATTCCACAATTGATTTCTTCAGATCGTGGAAGCATCTTCACCTCTAAGTTCTGGGACTCCTTCCAGAAGGCCATGGGCACCAACATTCGCTTCAGCACAGCTTTCCATCCTCAAACTAGTGGCCAAGTCGAGCGAGTCAATCAAATTCTTGAAGATATGCTCAGGGCTTGTGTCATTTCCTTTGGCATGAAATGGGAAGATTGTCTTCCATATGCCGAATTCTCCTACAACAACAGCTTCCAAGCAAGTTCGGGCAAGGCCCCATTCGAGATTCTCTATGGCAGAAAGTGCCGTACTCCTCTCAATTGGTCAGAGACTGGTGAACGCCAACTTCTTGGCAATGACTTAATCACAGAAGCTGAAGAAATGTGTAAAGTCATCCGTGATAATCTCAAAGCCGCGCAATCGCGCCAGAAGAGTTACTATGATAGTAAGCACCGTGATGTGGCTTTCGAGATCGGAGACCATGTCTACCTCCGCGTCTCTCCAATGAAAGGCACTCGTCGCTTCGGTATCAAAGGGAAGCTTGCCCCTAGATACGTGGGTCCTTTCAAGATCATTGGCAAAAGAGGCGACCTCGCCTATCAACTTGAGCTTCCTTCCAACTTCGCGAACGTGCACGATGTGTTCCACGTGTCACAGCTCCGCAAGTGCTTCAAGACGCCTGAGCGCACTATCAACTTCGAAGAGATTGACCTCCAAGAAGATCTGTCTTATCATGAGCACCCCGTTGCTATTCTTGAAGAAACTGAGCGCAAGACTCGCAACAAGTCAATCAAATTCCTGAAAGTGAAGTGGTCGCACCATTCCGACCGGGAAGCCACCTGGGAACGCGAGGACCATCTCCGTTCCGAATATCCGGAGTTCTTTCAGTCCTAGATCTCGGGACGAGATCCTCTCGTAGTGGTGGAGTGTTGTAACACCCCGGATGTAACTTTCCATATTTGTAACTCCAACTCTTGCCATTTTCGGCTATGTGTTGTGATATTCCCTCCGTGGTCGCGTTTTGTCTTTCGTTTTGCATTTTGGCCATGTCATGCATTTCATATCATGTCATCATGTGCATTGCATTTGCATACGTGTTCGTCTCATGCATCCGAGCATTTTCCCCGTTGTCCGTTTTGCAATCCGGCGCTCCCATCTCCTCCGGCGCACCCCTCTTGTTTTCTTTCGTGAGCGGGTGTCAAACGTTCTCGGAATGGACCGAGGCTTGTCAAGCGGCCTTGGTATACCACCGGTAGACCACCGGTCAAGTTTCGTTCCATTTGGAGGTCGTTTGGTACTCCAATGCCTAACCGGGCAACCGCAAAGTCCATTTGTGTGTTGCAGCAAAACCCCCCTCAAAACCAGCCCAAAGCCCCTCCAAGTCATCTCCATGCTGTAGGTCGTTCGATCACGATCATGTGGGCGAAAACCGCACCTCATTTGGACTCTCCTAGCTCCCTCTAGCTATATATTTGCATCCATCCCGAGATACATTCGCAGTCCAACCCTAGCCCCGCTCCCTCTCCGCCGCCGGACGCGTCCGGTCCGCGCTGGACGAACCCCGCGCCGCCGCCCTCGTCCACTCACCCGCTGCCACGTGGCGTCCGCCGCCGCCCGTACCCCGCCGGCCCGCCAGGCCCGCTGCGGGCCCGCCCGAGCCCAGTCGCCGCCGCCCGGCCTCCGCCTGCCCGCGCCGTCGTCGGCCTCCGCCGCGTCGCTCGTCGCTGGCCACCCCCGCCATCACCGCCCGTCGCCACATCGCCGGCGCCGTCGCGCCTCGACGTCTGCGCCTCGCCCCGCCGCCTAGTCGCCGTCCACCGCGCCGCCTCGCCTCCTGTCCCTCCGACGCCGGCCGCCGCCTCCCTCCCTCCTCCGGTCGCCGCGGCCATCTTCCTCGGCGAGCTCCCGATCCAATCTGAGAACGTGCGTTGACTTTCCCCTCCTCCGTTTTTTCTCGAAGTCCTGAAAGTTTGACATTATGTGCACCTGTTAATAGCATCGTAACTCTCTGCATATAGCTCCGTTTCGCGCGTGTAATATATCGAAATGTTTGTCTCGTGATGATCTACATTTTATTCAATTGTACCATGTTCATTAGAGTCCCTATTGATGCCAAAATCTCTGGTGCAAGAGTGCTACTTGCTGTTATCAGCTGTTACTTAGCAGAACTTGGAGATGTGTTATTTTTGTATCATTTAATCTGTGCATCTTATGGGCATGAGCTCTACATGTGTTTTGTTGTATGCTATGCCATCTTTCCAGTGGTGTATGCCATGTATTTTTGTGATCTCTGTGGTGACTAGCACAAGCATGCAAACTAGGCTCTGTAACGTTTCTGATTTCAGGGATTGGTAATTTCTCTCAAGTCCTTGTCTGCTGTTATTTTGTTGCCATGTAAACTTGATGCTACAGAGAGATCCATGCATATTTTGGAGATGTTCAGTAAGGCTGTTTTGTATATATTGTTGTAATTGATCCATTCCTGCCCTTTTTTGCAATTATGGAGTGCCATAGCATGACTAAAGCTTGCTCTACTTTGGCTATAAAATATTTCTGGCAGATTGTTTACGTGTTATTCAATATTGCCAAGCTTGTTGTAGTTGATCCATACATGCTATCCTTTTTTTCTTGCCATGGATAGCTTCATAAACTTGCCATCTTACTGTAGGTATGCTTGTTTTGTCATGCATTGCTTTTTGGTGAGTGCATCAAGCTCACCAAGATGCCTTCATGTTATTGTTTCTGCCATGCTCTGTTTTCTGCTAAGTCTGGAACCTGTTAACGAAACTTGCTATGTTTGCATGGTTCCCATCATATCTTCTGGTCCTTTTTGGCTTATGGTCAGTAAGGGACTTTTGTGATATGCATCTAGTAGAATACTTCCATGCCTTGTTTTGCCATGTTAAGTTTCTGTAGCATGTTGATTTCGTGCTCTGAACATTGCTACCTGATGCTGTTTCAGGCATGTCCAGTAATTTCACTAAGTCTGTGAACCTGTTATCTTTTGCACTTTAGCCATGCTTGTTTGAGCTTGTTATGTTGTGATCGAGCCGTAGCTCAGTGTTCATCTTTTGTCAAGCATCTCCTGTATATTACTGCCATATGCTTTGTTGCTATGTTGGAGTGCTGTAGCATTGTTACTTGTTGCATTCTAAGTGCTATCATGCTGTTAATCGCAGATTCGTGTCATTCTTGTTTTGCTTGCCATTTGCAAACCGTGCATCCGTTTCCGGTGATCTTTATATCGATTTCGACCGAAATCATCTCATCTTTCCAGTGGCATGCTTGGTTTGCCAAGTTACTGCCTTGTTCATCATTTTCCTTCCGGAGCACGCATATGCATCGCATATCATATCTCGCATATCATACATGTTTTGCATCATGTTGCTTGTGCATTTCCCGTGATTGATTGTGGTTCCATTGCTTGTGTTCTTGTCTTGGGTAGAGCCGGGAGACGAGTTCGTGAACGAGGAACCTGTTGAGTACGCTTACGAGGATCAAGCTTTCGACAACTCTGAGAACCTTGCAGGCAAGATGACCATACCCTCGAAATCACTTCTATCTTTGCTTTGCTAGTTGTTCGTTCTATTGCCATGCTGCGCTACCTACCACTTGCTATATCATGCCTCCCATATTGCCATGTCAGCCTCTAACCATCCTTTCCTAGCAAACCGTTGTTTGGCTAAGTTACCGCTTTTGCTCAGCCCTTCTTATAGCGTTGCTAGTTGCAGGTGAAGTTGAAGTTTGTTCCATGTTGGAACATGGATATGTTGGGATATCACAATATCTCTTATTATATTAATGCATCTATATATTTGGTAAAGGGTGGAAGGCTCGGCCTTATGCCTGGTGTTTTGTTCCACTCTTGCCGCCCTAGTTTCCGTCATACCGGTATTATGTTCCTTGAGTTTGCGTTCCTTACGCGGTTGGGTGATTTATGGGACCCCCTTGACAGTTCGCCTTGAATAAAACTCCTCCAGCAAGGCCCAACCTTGGTTTTACCATTTGCCACCTAAGCCTTTCCCCCGGGTTTTCGCGAGCCCGAGGGTCATCTTATTTTAACCCCCCCGGGCCAGTGCTCCTTCGAGTGTTGGTCCGAACTGAGTAGACTGCGGGGCCCCCTCGTGGAAACTCGAGGTCTGGTTTTACTCGTAGGATGTCTCATCCGGTGTGCCCTGAGAACGAGATATGTGCAGCTCCTATCGGGATTTGTCGGCGCATCGGGCGGCTTTGCTGGTCTTGTTTTACCATTGTCGAAATGTCTTGTAAACCGGGATTCCGAGACTGATCGGGTCTTTCCGGGAGAAGGTTTATCCTTCGTTGACCGTGAGAGCTTATGATGGGCTAAGTTGGGACACCCCTGCAGGGTATTATCTTTCGAAAGCCGTGCCCGCGGTTATGAGGCAGATGGGAATTTGTTAATGTCCGGTTGTAGAGAACTTGTCACTTGACCCAATTAAAATACATCAACCGTGTGTGTAGCCGTGATGGTCTCTTCTCGGCGGAGTCCGGGAAGTGAACACGGTTTGAGTTATGCATGACGTAAGTAGGAGTTCAGGATCACTTCTTGGTCATTACTAGATGACGACCGTTCCGTTGCTTCTCTTCTCGCTCTCATTTGCGTATGTTAGCCACCATATATGCTTAGTGCCTGCTGCAGCTCCACCTCATTACACCATCCTTTCCTATAAGCTTAAATAGTCTTGATCTCGCGGGTGTGAGATTGCTGAGTCCTCGTGACTCACAGATTCTACCAAAACAGTTGCAGGTGCCGACGATGCCAGTGCAGATGATGGGATCGACCTCAAGTGGGAGTTCGATGAGGAACGTGGTCGTTACTATGTGTCTTTTCCTGATGATCAGTAGTGGAGCCCAGTTGGGACGGTCGGGGATCTAGCATTTGGGGTATCTTATTTTCATTTGGATCTTGACCGTAGTCGGTCTATGTGTGTATTTTGGATGATGTATGGATTATATTTATGTATTGTGTGAAGTGGCGATTGTAAGGCAACTCTTTATCCCATTCTTGTTCATTACATGGGATTGTGTGAAGATGACCCTTCTCGCGACAAAACCACAATGCGGTCATGCCTCTAAGTCGTGCCTCGACACGTGGGAGTTATAGCCGCATCGTGGGCGTTACAAATATACTGCCATATATTTATTGTAACGTATATTGCCATGGTCTAGTAGCCAATCTGTTAGGTGAAATAGCTCTACACCATTTTATACTCGATCTTTGTTGCTGAGATGGCCTTTGATGGTTGTGTGCTCAGCCTCATTGATTGCTGAAACAGCCTGGCATAATTTAGCTCTCAAATTTGTTTGCTGAATTAGCTTTACATATCTTTCGTTACTTAGATCTGGTTGTCAGAATATCTTGCCATAGCTTTAGACATCGACCTAGGTATTTTTTTCTGGACTTCATAAAAAAGCATATATGTTTTTCCTGTAATATCTAGTAAAGAACTAATTTGTATGTCTAACAGATGGACATGATTTGGATAACTTCGGCTCGAAGATTCTCCGCTGCATATGTCGAGGGGGTTGAAAACTTCATGAACTTTATCAAAGCTGAGTACGGTGGTCCGAAATCAGATGTGCTCTGCCCGTGTAGCAGTTGTATGAATTCAGTTATAAGACCCCAGTCAACTGTGCTAAATCATCTACACTTGTATGGGATGTCGGCCACATATACTAGGTGGGTTCATCATATGGTGAAGCTGTGAACGTCAATCTTACTGACTATGTGGAAGCAGCAGATCACCATCTTGATCTGCCTGATGCTCAGGTGGAAGAGGAGGAGGAGATGGTGGTGGCGGAGCCAGTGAGTTTGACCAACATTGAAACAATGCTACGAAATGCTCGTGCATTTCGTGAACTTTCACCTGCGGAAGAAAAACGGTGGGCCCGCATGTTGGAACAATGCAACGTGGTTGTCACCCCATGAAATAAGCTGTCAGTATTCTCAGCTATGGTCACCTTTCTTCAGGTGAAGACATCTGAGCGGATGACCAACAATTCATTCGATGCTATGTTGGTTGCTTTCCGCAAATCTTTCCCATATGCGTCTGAGTTGCCACACACCTACAGTAAAATGAAGAATTTACTTCGTGCAGTTGGAATTGGATATGATATGTCTGGGAAAATATATAGGGGCAGACATTTTCCCCTAACTCGTGCACAGACAAGCCAAGAGCAAGCCAGAGTGCTGAGGAACCAAGAGATTTGAAGAACCAACATGCAGCTCAGAGAGGCCAAGATCAAGACAAAGGAGCAAGATATCGGCAAGAGAAGGGCCTCCCTTGCCGGGCAGGCGAGCCCGGCAAACGACGAGGCCACCACCCGAAGCAAGCAACCAGGGTTCCCCGGCAGAGCCTGCCGGGGCTCGCGGGGGCTGAACCACCCCGCCAACCACTCAAGCACGACCACGTTGTCAATCAGTGCGGTGTCAAGCCGCAAGATGATTAAGTGGTAGCCATTCGCCACATGGCAACCATTTCCTACAGAAGAAACCCACAGGTGACACCCGTCCTGTGACGTGTCAAGGGAATAGGCGCGGAGCTGGCAAGATAGCCCGGCAGGCCTTGCCGGGCAACCAGTGATGTGACACTAAGCGGTGCATTTAATGAACCCTGTCAGCCCGCAGTGTTAGGTATGATAGCACTGTTCGCTATCATATCAATGGATAATGACCACTTTGCCATTGTGGTGACCCCTTAATCTATAAAAGGAGGCACATGGCACTCGTAGGAGAGGGGGTAGAAGGTTGGAAAGTTGATGAACCCAAGCCACCATACGCGCGTAGTGGCTGCAGCCCCGAGGCAAACCCTGCCGGGCAAGTGTACTACGCACCACCACATTCATCCCACCATCAATCCACCAAAGCAGGAGTAGGGTCTTACGCCTCGCGGCGGCCCGAACCAGGGTAAATTGATCGTGTGCTCTCTGTCGTGCTGTCGTGCGCTGATCTACTCTTTGTGCAACGCGATGTCCCCCCGCCAAACCAGCAAGGGGCCACCTGGTCCCATAGGTGGCCGCGGATATCCCGCGACATGATATGATCCATGTTTGTAAGAATAATTGTGTTATGTTATGGAAGGATTATGCCAACTTAAGTGAATGCCCAAAACACAAATCATCAAGATGGAAAGATGGCAATGATGTGAAGAGGATTCCTCATATTGTTCTGAGAAATTTTCCAATTATACCAAGATTGCATAGGTTATTTCATGATGCTGAAACAAGAGATGATGTACTATGCCATTCTAGGAACCAGGAGTATAGAGATCAGAATGTAATGAGCCATCCATCTCATGGTAGTGACTGGAAAAGCTTCAATCAACACAAAAAAGTTTGCTGCTGACCCGAGAAACATTAGACTTGGCTTAGCTTCAGATGGATTTAACCCATTTGGCCACTAGAGCGCACATATAGCATGTGGCCAGTGCTTGTTATCCCTTACAACATGCCTCCAAATGTCTGCACCAAAGAATCAAACTACATGATGGCCTTGCTCATCCCAGGTCCAAAAAGTCCTGGAAAGGATTTTGATTTATTCATGGAGCCTCTCATGGAGGAACTTCAACAGCTATGGAGGGGTGTTCTCACTCGGGACCTATATAGCAGCCCACCAGCTGATTTCTTTCTGCGTGCTGTTATAATTTGGTCCAGGATTATCCGGCTTTGGGCACTATGTCAGAGCGAACGACACATGGTTACAATGCATGTGTTCGCTGTGACAGGAATCCGCTGTCATACGCAATACTTAGCAAGATCTGTTACATTGGACACTGCCGTTTCCTTGCCAAGGACAAGTCGTCTCCTACAAAATACCAAAGACATGTGTTCAATGCAAAGCATGAAAACCGTGATGCGCCAAAGAGGCTCACCGGCGATGACTTGCAAGTGGAACTAGAGAAGGTCAGGCATATTACACCAGGAAACCATCCTGATAATGGTAGCGGGAAAAGGAAGCGTGGTAGGACAAAAGAGAGATTATTGTTTACCCACAGGTCCACTTTGTGGGACTTGGAGTATTGGAAAGATTTGGATCTGCGGCATAATCTTGATGTGATGCACATCGAGAAAAATATGTGTGACAGCATTATCGGCACACTTGTTAATATTGAAGGCAAGACGAAAGATACCTTAAAATCGAGGATTGATTTGAAACACCTGGGTATTACAAAGGATTTGCAGGTGGAAGATGAAGGTAAACCACGGGATATGGCACCAGCTGTGTACATCTTGGAGAAGGTAAAAAGAAAAGACTTCTGCGAGGTCCTGTCACGTGTGAGATTCCCACATGGATTTGCTTCCAACCCTGAAAGGAGAGTCAGTGCAGATGGAAACAAGGTACAAGGGTTGAAAACTCATGACTTCCACGTCCTACTTCAAAGGGTTTTTACCTGTTATCCTTAGAGGATTGGGCCGCCCTGACTTATATAGAGCAGTTGCAGAGTTGGGACAATTCTTCAGGGAACTCTGCAGTAGAAATATCAGGATAGATGCTTTGGAGCATCTTAGAGACAAGATACCAACGATCCTATGCGACTTTGAGAAGATATATCCTCTAGCCTTCTTTGATGGGATGGTGCATTTGGCTGTTCAACTACCTGACGAGGCACTACTTAGAGGTCCAGTACAGTATGGCTGGATGTACCCTATTGAAAGGCGACTAGGAACTTTCAAGGGCTATGTTAGGTACAGAGCTAGACCATAGGGTTCCATTGCAGAGACCTACATTGCTACAAAAGTGTTGACATTCTGTTCAAAATACATTGAAATAGCTTATCAGCTTAGCAAAGAGGTGGGTGAAGACAATCCCGGGCTCAATGTTTTCGATTGTTCTGTTCGAGTTACAGGGAAGAGTCGACAAGACGACAAACCTAAAGATTTGGACAAAATGGTTTGGTATGTGTTGAATAACTGTCCTGAGATTCTACCTTATATCGAGTAAGTGCTAAGTACTGCAGCTTATACATCGTAATCTACTAAACTTGCAGCACATTCTTATATATTTAGATATTTGACACGATCACTATGTTGCGCAACATCTACAAAAAGGAGTTACTGCCGCAAAATCCAAGAAACATTGACAAACTGGTTATGGCAGGATTTCTGAAATGGTTCAAGAGCCAGGTAAGCTTTTGAATTGCACTATCAATTTTTTTAATATATTGAGTACATAAGATGATCAACTTGTCTATTTTTTAACCATAGGTTAAGAAGATGCGGGAGGATGGGCAGGCAGTTAATGATGCCCTTTACACACTAGCAATGGGTCCTGATACTCGGCTAAGACATTATGAATCTTGCGTTGTTGGAGATGTGCGCTACAACACCCTTGCACGCGATGAAGGCAGGAAGACACAAAACAGTGCCATCATGAGCACGGATACGTACGACAGAGTGACAAATTAAATGTATGCTAACATAATAGACATTGTTCAATTGCAGTATATCTCCAGTTTCGAGGTTCATTGGTGTGTGGTTCTATTGTGCTGTCGTTGATATAACCTGTTTTCTAGGATCGCAAAACCCAGAGCTGATGATTATTTCAAATCCATCAATGTCAAGGCGGCGTACCAGATCTACGAGCCTTTTATTTTGGCAAATCAAGCAACACAAATATTTTTCTTGGAAGACACATTTGTTCGTAGCGATGACTGGAGAGTATTGCAAAGGTTTGAGCAGAGGAATTCGTTTAATGAAGTTGCACAACAAGATGATGCTTACCCTGATCCTAATGTACAAGATTCCACAGATGTTCCTAATATCTTTGAGAACCATCACGTCAATGACGCTAACGAAAAGATTGCATGCCGGGCTGTGGACATACGAGAGTAGATCAATAAGAAGCCAACGTTTGAGGACATTGAGGATGAAGAAGAAGATGGCACTGGGGGGAATTATGATTCAGACTGATACACATGGCGAAGATGTTGACGCTGCTGCTGCGGATGATGATTAGATTGCTTTTGTCGTATTTGCCCGCCAGAAGACATTTTTTTATCTACTATGTGAAATTGTGTTTGCTATGACAACTGAAACCTGATGAACTTGTTGTTTAGTATTTTGCTATGAGAACATCACTTATTATGTATGTTGATTTGTGTTTGGTGATTGTATGACGACTAAAACATGATGACATTGTTGTTTAGTTGTACTCACATTTTGCTGTGAAACTTGTATTTGATGACATAGTTTGCTGTTGGACTGCAATTTGCCCGACGTCTTCAAATGGGAACAAAGCTGACCCGACAGGGCCTCTGCTAATTTATTTATTTATTAGCAAAAGGGCCTCTGCTATTCATTTACTTATGAGAAAAAGGGGATACCCCCGATTTCCGTTAATAGAAATCATTAGATGTTCACAACACTACGCCCAGCCTGCTAAACAAGTTTCATTAATTACTAGTTTTAGAAAAGTGCTCATGTGATAGCCACTGGATACATCACGAGTGCTACATACACTTCAAATAAAGAGACAATCATCCTACAGAGCACATCGATTTTGCCCGTTATCTTCACAAGCTCTTTCATCTTCTCATTGCTTTCAAGGCCGTTCAACAGCTGTTGCTTGGCCATGATTAGAGGAACTGCATCTTTAACCTTCTGCTCTGCATCTTCCTCTTCTGCCGTTCCTTCAGTTACTTGTCCAACACCCCAACCAGCTGGTATTGGGATTCCTCGGCTAACCAAATAATCAACGTAGTTGCATTCCCCCACATCAGCAACTTCCTAGAAATACAAATCACATGAATCTTCCCTTTTCTGCACGAATCAAATTGGAAGATCATCAACCAAACTATTAAAAAAGTCAGCAACCGAAAGCAGCAAAACAACACTTAAACATATTATTACCCCATGATTCGGGCATTTGTAGAAGACATGGCCAGGGTTGAGGATTGTGGTTGAGATGCGACGGATGACTCTGCGTGATTTGCAGCAGTGGCACCACACCAACGGCAGCCGGTTGCGTTGAGCAACCGGCTGCGGTGCGTGTGCTGGCGGGGGTGTGATGAGACCCACAGGTGATGGTATGGGTGGTGACTTGGCGCATATCTGGTTGTCGCCTGCTGAAGAGCAGGTGGACGAGCAACCAGCAGACATGGTTGTTGTGGCTAGAGCTTCTGATGCTAGGTAGAGTAAGTAGAGAAGAGGAGAAGTGAACGTTGGATATGTCAGTTTCATTACTTGCAGAGTAGCATAGCACCATATATAGTCATAGTCTAGGTTTTGATTTGAACCAGCTACAGGAGCACGTCTCTCTTTTTTCTAAAACTCAGCAACGTCTCTTTACTGGAACACTAGCTTGTTCTGTACGCCTTCTCAAGCCTTTGATTTTCTTTCTTTTTTTGTGAGGAAGGAAGGAGGACAAAATTGAGAGTACCTTGGACTCGAACCCAAGACCTCTCGGTTGAAAACCAAGGGTGCTAATCACTTATGTGGCGGACGTTCCCTGGGAGGAGGACGGCAGACAAACGCATTTTCCTCGTAGTTTTAGTTGCGACGCAAGATCGAACGGTCGCAGTTTTAGGAATCTTATCAGGCGAACGAGCCCAGTTTTTCTTTTCTTCCTACATATAAAGAGTATACTACTTGGTGTCATCTTAGTCAACAAACGATTGTGCCAACCTTGACCGTTGGATTGACATTCAACGTCTGTCGTGTTTCTTCAGTCTCTTCTTCCTCCAGCTGGCAAAGCCAAACCAGCGCCGGCGGGACCGCCTGCTCCCGCCTCCCACGGCTGGCTGTGCTGCCGCGCATGCATCATGGCCACATCGCACCCTAAAACTCTATGCATCTTCCCCGGCTCATGTTCGTTCCCGTACGAGGCCTTACCATCGTCCTCTGCCTTGGTTCGCTCACTACGGTGCCGTCCTTTGGTGTTGTCAACATGGTCAACAACCGAGAGGAATAAGGAGATGACTGTACATGGTGAGGATGACAGTAGGGACCCAGCAGTGCGCGCAGTATTTTTTTTCAGGACGGAGAAGGGTATCAACTGGGTTGTACGGGAGCTATGGCCCGTCTAGACCATGCTTTTATTTCATATGTTTACCACATGACCAGCCTAGTTTTTTTGTCCTTTTTGAAAATGGCTAGCCCAGATATTTTGCTTTTTGCAGAATAACCAACATAGGCCTACTTGCTTTTCTATGCCCTGCTGGGCCGAAAACCTTTCAAGACGAGGAGGGATGCATTCGGGCTTGCCCAGAAAATGGGCTATAAGTAATAATAAATGGGATGTAAAATGAAAAAATACAGCAAACAGACAATTAGTTCCAAAATACTTTTTTCTTTCGGATTTTGATATTTTAAATTTCATTGTTTTTGTGAGGGTAAAATTTCATTGGATTTAAATTAAGGTATGTTTACTTTTTAAATTAATTTGAATCTGGCTAGAAATTTCGGGCTGTATGCTGTTTTGGACAGAGTTGGAGGCTAACTTGTGGGTCTACTAGGTTGACATGTAAGAAAGGCTTTGTCAACTTAGTCCACAAACGATTCTAGCAGCAGTGACCGTGGGATGTTAATCCAACGGCCATGCTGCTTCTTCAATATCTGATCTTCTTGCTCCAGCCGCCCAAACTAGCACCAGTGGGACTGCCTGCTCCCGCCTCCCGTGGCCGGCTGTGCTGCCGCACAGGCCGCACCGCCCCACCCTACTCCATCGCTGGCTAGGCCATTCCTCTACTCACCCACACCTCCTGTTATTTTCCGGCGATGGCAGCCGAACTAGCAAACCCTCGTACCCCCCACCCTGTGGGCAACCACTCCCGAGTCTTCCCCGGCTCCGTGTCGTTCCCTTCCTAGGCGTCGCCGTCATCCACCGCCCTGGTGCTCTCGGTGCGGCGTGGTCAACATGGTCAACGAACGACATCCATGGGAAGTGGACTGTACGGGGAGAGGCTGACAACTGCGTCCACGTCCGCACACAAGGAAATGCCTCCTTATTACGCGCAAAATAATGATTCCTCCACCTGACAGCTGGGACCCACCGGAAGGACCTCGGTATTCGTGAAGAAAACGTTCCCCCGCTGACAGCTCGGACCCACCAGCTATATCTTTGCACGCAAGGAAGTGCCTCCTTATTATACACAAGAAAATGAATACTCCCCCTGCTAGCTGGGACCCACCATAGTGGGAGGCTAATTGTGGGCCTACTAAGTTGACGCGGACGGAGGGCTTTGTCAACTTAGTCAATATGAAAGATTCTAGCTCCAGTGACCGTACAATGTCCATCCAACGGCCGTAATGCTTCTTCAACCTCTGGTCTTCTTGCTCTAGCCGCCCAAACCAGTGCTGGTCGTGCCGCCTGGTCCTGCCTCCTCTGGCCGGCTCTGCTGCCGCGTGATACGTGCATTTTACATCATGTTTTCTTACTATTATTTATAATATTTTTATCCATAATAATGCTTTTTGGAGTAATTCTAATGCCTTTTCTCACATAATATGCAAGGTATATACAAAGAGGGAGAATTCCGGCAACTGGAAATCTGGACCTGGAAAAGCTACGTCAGGCCACCTATTCTGCACAACTCCAAACAAGTTGATACTTCTTGAGGATTTTTTATGGAATATTTCAGAATTATTGGACCAAATAACTACCAGAGGGGGGCCACCAGGTGGGCACAACCCACCTGGGCGCGAGCCCATGCGCGCCCTGGTGGGTTGTGCTCACCCAGCCCACCTCTGGTGCCCATCTTCTGGTATATAGGTCATTTTGACCTAGAAGAAATAAGGAGAGGCCTTCCAGGATGGAGTGACGCCGTCTCAAGGTGGAACTTGGGCAGGAGCACTCTTGCCCTCCGGCGGAGCGATTCCGCCGGGGGAACTTCCCTCCCGGAGGGGGAAATCATCGTCATCATCATCACCAACAACTCTCCCATCATGGGGAGGGCAATCTCCATCAACATCTTCAACAACACCATCTCATCTCAAACCCTAGTTCATCTCTTATGTTCAATCTTGTTACTGGAACTATAGATTGGTGCTTGTGGGTGACTAGTAGTGTTGATTACATCTTGTAGTTGATTACTATATGGTTTATTTGGTGGAAGATTATATGTTCAGATCCATTATGCTATTTAATACTCCTCTGATCATGAGCATGATTATTATTTGTGAGTAGTTACTTTTGTTCTTGAGGTCACGGGAGAAATCATGTCGCAAGTAATCATGTGAATTTGATATGTGTTCGATATTTTGATAGTATGTATGTTGTGATTCCCATAGTGGTGTCATGTGAACATCGACTACATGACACTTCACCATATTTGGGCCTAAGGGAATGCATTGTGGAGTAGCAATTAGATGATGGGTTGCGAGAGTGACAGAAGCTTAAACCCCGGTTTATGCACTATTCTGTAAGGGACCGATTGGATCCAAAAGTTTAATGCTATGGTTAGAATTTATTCTTAATACTTTTATCGTAGTTGCGCATGCTTGCGGGAGGGTTAATCATAAGTAGGAGGTTAGTTCAAGTAAGAACAGCACCTAAGCACCGGTCCACCCTCATATCAAATTATCCAAGTAGCGAACACAAATCGAACCAACATGGTGAAAGTGACTAGATGAAATTCCCGTGCACCCTCAAGAACGCTTTTCTTATCATAAGAGACCGTTTTGGCCTGTCCTTTGCCTCAAAAGGATTGGGCTACCTTGCTGCACTTTTGTTACTACTATTGTTACAAATTATCTTGCTATCAAACTTCTCCGTTATTTACAATTTCAACACTTGCAGACATTACCTTACTGAAAACTACTTGCGATTTCCTTCTCCTCCTCGTTGGGTTCGACACTCTTACTTATGGAAAAGAGCTACAATTGATCCCCTATACTTGTGGGTCATCAAGGCTATTTTCTGGCGCCTTTGCCGGGGAGTGAAGCACCTTTGGTAAGTGGATTTTGGTAAGGAAAATTTTATATAGTGTGCTGAACTTATTGTCACTTGTTACTATGGAAACCAATCCTTTGAGGGGTTTGTTCGGGGTATCTTCACCTTGTCCGGAACCACAATTAGCTACCCCTCAACCTACTGCACCTACTAAAAATATTGAATATGAGATTCCTTCGGGTATGATAGAACCACTGCTAGCTAATCCTTATGCAGGAGATGGAACCGAACATCCTGATATGCACTTGATATATGTATAACAAATATGTGGATTGTTCAAGCTTGTAGGTTTACCCGGAGATGAAGTTATGAAAAAGGTTTTCCATTTATCTTTGAAGGGAAAAGCATTGGCATGGCATAGGCTATGCAGAATTGGAATCGATTGAAATTGGAGTTCCACCAAAAAAAATATCCTATGCATCTAGTTCATCATGATCGGAATTATATATATAATTTTGGCCTCGTGAAGGAGAAAGTATCGCTCTAGCTTGGGGGAGGCATAAGTCAATGTTATATTCATGCCCCAATCATGAGCTCTCAAGAGAAATTATTATCCAAAACTTTTATGCTCGGCTTTCTCGTAATGATCAAACCATGCTTGATACTTCTTGTGCTGGTTCTTTTATGAAGAAGACTATTGAATTCCGGTGGGATCTTTTGGAAAGAATTAAACGCAACTCTGAAGATTGGGAACTCGACGAAGGTAAAGAGTCAGGTATTAAACTTAAGTATGATTGTGTTAAATCTTTTATGGATACCGATGCTTTTCAAAAGTTTAGCACTAAATATGGACTTGACTCTGAGATAGTAGCCTCCTTTTGTGAATCATTTGCTACTCATGTTGAACTCCCTAAAGAGAAGTGGTTTAAATATCACCCACCTATTAAAGAAGAAATTAAAGAACCGGTACCAGTTAAAGAAGAAACTATACTTTATAATGTTGATCTAGTTGTTCCTTCTGCTTATATTGAGAAACCACCTTTCCCTGTTAGGATAAAGGAACATGCTAAAGTTTCAACTGTGGTTAACAAAAGCTATATTAGAACACCTAAACCTGATGAACAAATTAAAGTAGAACCTAGTATTGCTATGGTTAAAGATCTCTTGGAAGAAGATATAGATGGGCATGTTATTTACTTCTGTGAAGAAGCTGTTAGAATTGCTAAACCTAATAAAAAGGATATACATAGACCTGTTGTTGGCATGCCTGTCATCTCAGTTAAAATAGGAGATCACTGTTATCATGGTTTATGTGACATAGGTGCTAGTGTGAGTGATATTCCTTACACCTTATATCAAGAAATTATGAATGACATAGCACTCGCAGAGATAGAAGACATAGATGTTGCTATTAAACTTGCTAATAGAGACACTATATCACCAATTGGGATTGTTAGAGATGTTGAAGTCTTGTGTGGGAAAATAAAATGCCCTACTGATTTTCTTGTTCTTGGTTCCCCACAAGACGACTTTTGTCCCATTATCTTTGGTAGACCTTTCTTGAACACCGTTAATGCTAGAATAGATTGTGAGAAGCAATCTGTCGGTGTTAGTTTTGGTGATGAGTCTCATGAGTTTAATTTTTCCAAGATTAGTAGAAAGCTTCATGAAAAAGAATTGCCTAGTAAGGATGAATTAATTGGTCTTGCTTCTATTGCTGTACCACCTACTGATCCTTTAGAACAATATTTGCTAGACCATGAAAATGATTTACATATGCATGAAAGAAATGAAATAGATAAGATTTTCTTTGAACAACGTCCTCTGCTTAAACACAATTTGCCTATTGAAACTCTAGGAGGTCCTCCTCCACCTAAAGGTGATCCTGTGTTTGAATTAAAACAATTGCCAAACACTTTGAAATATGCTTATCTTGATGAAAAGAAGATATATCCTGTTATTATTAGTGCTAACCTTTCAGAACATGAAGAAGAAAGATTATTAAAAGTTCTAAGGAAGCACCGAGCTGCTATTGGATTTACTCTTGATGATTTAAAGGGCATTAGTCCCACTCTATGTCAGCACAAAATTAATATGGAACCTGATGCTAAACCCGTTGTTGATCACCAACGTCGGTTAAATCCAAAGATGAAAGAAGTGGTAAGAACGGAAATATTAAAACTTCTGGAAGCAGGTATAATCTATCCTATAGGTGATAGTAGATGGGTAAGTCCTATTCATTGTGTCCCTAAGAAAGGAGGTATAACTGTTGTTCCTAATGATAAGAATGAACTTATTCCACAAGAATTGTTACAGGCTATAGAATGGTAATCGATTTTAGAAAATTAAACAAAGCAACTAGAAAAGATCATTACCCTCTGCATTTTATTGATCAAATGCTTGAAAGATTATCTAAGCTCACACATTTTTTCTTCCTTGATGGATATTCTGGTTTTTCACAAATACCTGTTTCTCAACCTGATCAAGAAAAGACCACTTTTACTTGTCCCTTTGGAACTTATGCTTATAGACGTATGCCTTTTGGTTTATGCAATGCACCTGCTACCTTTCAAAGATGTATGACTACTATATTCTCTGACTTTCGTGAAAAGATTGTTGAGGTTTTCATGGACGACTTCTCTGTCTATGGGAAGTCTTTTGATGATTGTTTAAGCAATCTTGATCGAGTTTTGCAGAGATGTGAACAAACAAATCTTGTCTTGAATTGGGAGAAGTGCCACTTTATGGTTAATGAAGGCATTGTCTTGGGTCATAAAATTTCTGAAAGAGGTATTGAAGTGGACAAGCTAAGGTTGATGCAATTGAGAAAATGCCATGTCCTAAAGATATAAAAGGTATTCGTAGTTTCTTAGGTCATGCTGGTTTCTATAGGAGATTTATCAAAGACTTTCTAAAATTTCTAGGCCTCTTACTAGTCTTTTGCAAAAGGATATTCCTTTTGTTTTTGATGATGATTGTTTAGAAGCCTTTGAAACACTCAAGAAAGCCTTAATTTCTGCACCTATTGTTCAACCACCTGATTGGAACTTGCCTTTTGAAATTATGTGTGATGCTAGTGATTATGCTGTTGGTGCTGTTCTAGGACAAAGAGTTGATAAGAAATTGAATGTTATTCATTATGCTAGTAAAACTCTAGACAGTGCTCAAAGAAATTATGCTACTACTGAAAAAGAATTCTTAGCAGTGGTGTTTGCTTGTGATAAATTTAGACCTTATATTGTTGATTCCAAAGTAACTGTTCACACAGACCATGCGGTTATTAAATATCTTATGGAAAAGAAAGATGCTAAACCTAGACTTATTCGATGGGTTCTCTTGTTACAATAATTTGATTTACATATCATTGATAGAAAAAGGAGCTGAGAACCCCGTAGCTGATAATTTATCTAGGCTTGAAAATGTGCCTGATGACCCACTACCTATTGATGATAGTTTTCCTGATGAGCAGTTAGCTGCAATAAATGTTGCTCATAGTACTCCTTGGTATGCTGACTATGCTAATTACATTGTTGCTAAATATTTACCACCTAGCTTTACATACCAACAAAAGAAATAATTCTTCTATGATTTAAGACACTACTTTTGGGATGACCCACATCTTTATAAAGAAGGAGTAGATGGTATTATTAGACGTTGTGTACCTGAGCATGAACAGGGACAAATCCTACGGAAATGTCACTCCGAAGCTTATGGAGGGCATCATGCTGGAGATAGAACTGCTCACAAGGTATTGCAATCTGGATTTTATTGGCCTACTCTCTTCAAGGATGCCCGTAAGTTCGTCTTATCTTGTGATGAATGTCAAAGAATAGGTAATATCGGTAAGCGTCAAGAAATGCCTATGAATTATTCACTTGCTGTTGAACCATTTGATGTTTGGGGATTTGATTACATGGGACCTTTTCCTTCCTCGAATGGGTATACACATATTTTGGTTGCTGTTGATTATGTTACTAAATGGGTAGAAGCTATTTCAACCAGTAGTGTTGATCATAACACCTCTATTAAAATGCTTAAGGAAGTTATTTTCCCAAGGTTTGGAGTCCCTAGATATTTAATGACTGGTGGTGGTTCACACTTTATTCATGGTGCTTTCCGTAAAATGCTTGCCAAGTATGATGTTAACCATAGAATTGCATCACCTTATCATCCTCAGTCTAGTGGTCAAGTTGAACTTAGCAATAGAGAAATAAAATTAATTTTGCAAAAGACTGTCAATAGGTCCAGGAAGAATTGGTCTAAGAAATTAGATGATGCACTTTGGGCTTATAGAACAGCATATAAAATCCTATGGGTATGTCTCCTTATAAAATGGTTTATGGAAAAGCTTGTCATTTGCCTCTTGAGTTAGAACATAAAGCATATTGGGCATCAAAGAACTCAATTATGATTTCAAACTTGCTGGTGAAAAGAGGTTATTTGATATTAGCTCATTAGATGAATGGAGAACCCAAGCTTATGAAAATGCAAAATTATTCAAAGAAAAGTTAAAAGATGGCATGACAAAAGAATCCAAAAGTGTGAGTTTAAAGTCGGAGAATATGTTCTTTTGTACAACTCTCGTTTGAGATTCTTTGCAGGAAAACTCCTCTCAAAATGGGAAGGCCCCTACGTTATCGAGGAGGTTTACCGGTCTGGAGCCATCAAAATAAATAATTCCGAAGGTACTAACCCGAAGGTTGTCAATGTGCAACGAATAAAGCATTATATCCCAGGTACGCCCATTAATGTTGAAAGTAATATTATCCAAACTTTGACACCGGAAGAACATATAAAAGAGTCCTTCCGGAACACTCCAGAATCGTGAAAATAAGTATACAGTAAGTAAACGGACTCCGAAAAATCCGCAAAAATATTTTTTATGAGTTTTGGAATATTAAAAAATTTAGGAAATAAAGAAACTCCCAGGAAGCGTACCCTGGTGGGCACAAGACACCAGGGCGCGCCAGGCTGGTTGTGCCCACCTGGGACACCTTCCGGACTCCGTTTTTCTTCCGTATGCTTGTCCTCCAAGATAAAAAAATCTATATATACTTCCCGAACCTGTTGATCACCGTATCGCGGAGAAATCCTCTATTCTCTTTTCTTGCTGTTTCCATTCAGATTTATCAAGCCAAGCATCATGTCTTCCTGCTCCTCCAACAACATGGAAGAAGATGCTTGGTTTATGAAGATCGAGATGAAGAGGGAGGAGCCTACGGACACCGTCAAGGGAGACAAGGGCAAGGAAGCTACCGTAGATCCATCCCCGGTGGTAGCACAAGCACTCCTGGCCGAGGAGGAGGAAGAAGATATCCTTAAGCCCTACCTTACTCACCTTACTCCTGCTGAGATTCAAGCTTTTCGCGTCATTGAAATAGTTCGCATACAAAATAAGTATCTCACTCGCAAAAATATTCTACATCAAGAGCATATCATCCATCTCCGGAGCGTCATCCGTTGATTGGAGAATCTCTTGATCCTTAAGGACGGGATCGCTTCATCACCACCATCACCTCCTTCACCACCAAAAGAGAATTGACCCCTTGGCTTCCGTCAAGCTTGGGGAGGTGCCTCGGTATCATATCATCCCACTATTTTTTTTGCTTTTACTTATTTTAGTTCGATCTTTTCCTTAGAATGAATAAAAGTTTAGTTCGATCCTTTCTTCTTTGAGAGTTTGCTTAGTGATATATCCTTGTAATCGTGTGCAAGTTATATAATAAAGTTTAGTTTGAGTTTTTGCTTTCTTTACTCTCATGTTGCAAATAAAGAAAAGAAATAAGAAAGAAAAAGAGAAATGAAATAAATAAAAGAAAGGAAATAAATCAAGAAGATCATATACTAATCCTATGGTAGGTGATGGCACCACATAAGGAAAAGTATAAGTAGAAAATTTTATTAGAGATTGATGATGCAACTCATGAAATAATTAATAAGGGAAGAGAATATTCACATATAAATATACTATCCTAGAAATCATTTGTGATTGTGAGCCCTCATCAAAATATTATATGCCAAAATTGTTGACTTTGGACAAGGAAGACAACTTAATGGTTTATGTTTGTTTATATTCACATAGAAGTCATATTGTCATAGATCCTTTAACATGTGATGCTTGCCCCCTATCTTTGTTAGACAAAAATTCCGCACTAAGTAGAGATACTACTTGTACATCCAAAAACCCTTAAACCCAAATCTTATTTTCAAGTGTCCACCATACCTACCTAGGGATTGAGCAAGATCCCTCAAGTAAGTTGTCATCGGTGCAAAAAGGCAATAAAAATTGCTTCTAAAAGTGTGAGATCATTTAGTGTAAGAGAAAATTGAGCGTTGCATGAACTTGTGATGGTGAAGAATAAAAGCGACAGACTGCATAATAAAGGTCGCTATCACAAGGGGCAATGCAACGTGACGTTCTTTTGCACTAAGGGGTTGAGCATACAAACAAATAAGCGCATGGCAACCTCTGCTTCCCTCTGCGAAGGGCCTATCTTTTACTTTTATGTATTTACTTTTATGCAAAGAGTCAAAGTTTTCCTTCTATTCCTTTTTATTTTTCTCCTTTGGCAAGCATCATGTGGTGAGGAAAGATCTAGGCACATATGTCCAGTTGAATATAGATAGCATGAGTTATTATTGTTGACATCACCCTTGAGGTGAATACGTTGGGAGGCGAAACTATAAGCCCCTATCTTTCTATGTGTCCGGTTGAAACGTTTTGCTCATGTGTACGCGGTGAGTGTTAGCAATCATAGGAGACTATATGATGGTTGAGTATGTGGACTTGCCTAAAGGCTCCGATACGTGACCCTTCCTGAAAAGATGATGAATTGTAGTTGCAAAGTTGACTGAGAACATAGTTTGTTGGTTTTAATAGAGTTTTTGCTTTATACTTCAATTGTGTGATGAACTGTTAATTATTCATGAGAAGTATATGATAAAAGTTCTATGATAAAAGTTTATGTTTAATTTTGTTGTTGTTATAATAATCAACATGATGCTTCTATGTCCGTATTTTGTTTTTATCGACACCTCTCTCTCAGAGCTTGTGGACATGTTTTTTGATTTTGGTTTTCGCTTGAGGACAAGCGAGGTCTAAGCTTGGGGGAGTTGATACGTCCATTTTGCATCATGTTTTCTTACTGTTATTTATAATGTTTTTATCCATAATAATGCTTTTTGGAGTAATTCTAATGCCTTTTCTCTCATAATATGCAAGGTATACACAAAGAGGGAGAATTCCGGCAGCTGGAAATCTGGACCTGGAAAAGCTACGTCAGGCCACCTATTCTGCACAACTCCAAACAAGCTGAAACTTCACGAGGATTTTTTATGGAATATTTGAGAATTATTGGAGAAAATAACTACCAGAGGGGCCCACCAGGTGGGCACAACCCACCTGGGCGCGCCAGGGAGCCCAGGCGCGCCCTGGTGGGTTGTGCTCACCCAGGCCCACCTCCGGTGCCCATCTTCTGGTATATAAGTCATTTTGACCTAGAAAAAATAAGGAGAGGATTTTCGGGATGGAGTGCCGCCGTCTCGAGGCGGAACTTGGGCAGGAGCACTTTTGCCCTTCGGCGGAGCGATTCCGCCGGGGGAACTTCCCTCCCGATGGGGAAATCATCGTCATCATCATCACCAACAACTCTCCCATCTCAGGGAGGGAAATCTCCATCAACATCTTCAATAGCACCATCTCATCTCAAACCCTACTTCATCTCCCGTGTTCAATCTTGTTACCGGAACTATAGATTGGTGCTTGTGGGTGACTAGTAGTGTTGATTACATCTTGTAGTTCATTACTATATGGTTTATTTGGTGGAAGATTATATATTCAGATCCAATATTCTATTTAATACTCCACTGATCATGAGCATGCTTATTATTTGTGAGTAGTAACTTTTGTTCTTGAGGTCACGGGAGAAATCATGTTGCAAGTAATCATATGAATTTGATATGTGTTCGATATTTTGATAGTATGTATGTTGTGATTCCCTTAGTGGTGTCATGTGAATGTCGACTACATGACACTTCACCACATTTGGGCCTAAGGGAATGCATTGTGTATGAGCAATTAAATGATGGGTTGCGAGAGTGATAGAAGCTTAAACCCCGGTTTACACGCTATTCCGTAAGGGACCGATTAGATCCAAAAGTTTAATGCTATGGTTAGAATTTATTCTTAATACTTTTCTCGTAGTTGCGGATGCTTGCGGGAGGGTTAATCATAAGTAGGAGGTTTGTTCAAGTAAGAATATCACCTAAGCACCGGTCCACCCACATATCAAATTATCAAAGTAGCGAACACAAATCGAACCAACATGGTAAAATTGACTAGATGAAATTCCCGTGCACCCTCAAGAACTCTTTGCTTATCGTAAGAGACCATTTTGACATGTCCTTTGCCTCAAAAGGATTGGGCTACCTTGCTGCACTTTTGTTACTACTATCGTTACTTGCTCGTTACAAATTATCTTCCTATCAAACTACTCCGTTACTTACAATTTCAGCACTTGCAAAAATTACCTTATTGAAAACTACTTGCCATTTCCTTCTGCTCCTCATTGGTTCGACACTCTTACTTATCAAAAAGAGCTACAATTGATCCCCCTATACTTGCGGGTCACACCGCGCAGGCCTGAACGCCCCACCCTAGTCCAGCCTCTGGCTAGGCCATCCCTCTACTCACCCACAACCCATGTTATTATGCGGCGACGACAGCCTCACACCACAGCCGAACCAGTCAACCCTCGTACTCCTCTCCGCGTGGGCATCCACTATCGCGTCTTCCCCGGCCCCGTGTCATCCCCTTCCTAGGCCTTGCCGTCGTCCACCACCTTAGTGCTCTCGGGCGGTACAGCGTCGTCAACGCGGTCAACGAACGACATCCATCAGAAGAGGACTGTAAGTGGAGAGGCTGACAGCTGGGTCCATGGCCACACGCAAGGAAGTGCCTCCTTATTACGTGCAAAATAATGATTCCTCCACCTGACACCTCGGACCTACCGGAAGGGCCTCTGTATTTCGCCAAAAAATGTTCCCCCCTGACAGTTGGGACCCACCGGCTTTATCTTCGCACGGAAGGAACTGCCTACTTACCCCCTGACAGCTGGGACCCACCAGGTTGAAGCGAAGGTAGCGTTATCTGTCCGGCCGCAAACGTGTATGTACATAGCGGTTGATCGGTCTCTCTGCAGCGACGTACCGTGGCCGAGTAAGGAGCAGCACATGTCGAAGTAGAGGCGCTGACATAGCATGTCACACAGTCATGTCTATATCGTGTACACGTATGTACGACCATGCTGCAAGATAGTAAATACGACTACGTACATACATACAGGCGGGGTATCTAACGTGTACAATGACTAATCCTATTCATCGGCAGCCAACCGGCTTGGTCGGAATGGATTAAACAGAGTCGCGTGTTCATCGGGAGCCAACCGGCTTGGACGGAACAGCCGAAACAAGGTCTAGCATACCGCAGAATGGAGGAAACGAGCCTTCTGTTTGACCGCGTATGGTCGAAACAGGGTCCTGTTCATCGGGAAGGGTCTGGCATACCGCAAAACAGAGAAAACGGACTTGTGTTCGACCACGTACGGTAGAAACGGGGTCTTGTTGATCGGGAGGGGTGTGCTATACCACAAACGGAAGAAACGAACTTGTGTTGGAGCGCCTACGGTCGAAACGGGGTCCTGTTCATCGGGAGGGGTGTGGCCTACCGCAAAACGGGACTCCATGGGCTACTGTCCCTGCACCGTCTACTGCCTCGCTCCAGCCACCACGGGCTACTGTCCATCCACCATCGACCTCCTCCATCCTCCACCTGCTATTGTTCATCCATGGGGTCCTATTTATCCGGCCTCTACCGGCTACTGTTCATCCAGCCCTCCACGGGGTCATGTTCATTCAGCCTCCACCAGCTATTGTTCAACCAACCCTCCACGGGGTCCTGTTCAACCAGCCCCTCCACGGGGTCCTGTTCAACCAGCCCTCCACGGGGTCCCTCCATCGGCTACCGTTCATCCACCCCCACCTCCTCGATTGGGGTCCTGTTCATCCAGCGGCAACAGCCTCTACTACCATGGGATCCTGTTCATCCAACCCCCACCGGGAACTGTTCATCAAGAGGCAGCTTCGATCGACTTCAGTTAGCAGCAGTAGCGAAGGAATTACTCGGGTTCAGTTAACAACAAGGGATCGATCGGGGTTCAGTAACGTAGCTAGTGCAATCGCTCGGGTTTAGTTAGAGCCCAACGCCTCACTCGGGTTCAGTTAGAGTGCAACGCCTCGCACACACGCGCGGACGTGTACGAGAGAAACATGCAAACCTCCGTGCATCTCGGCCCCGACCACCCACCATAACCAGGAACTCCCCAAAATTTTCCTCACCCTCACTTCTACCATGATTTTTTCCGTCATGGACGGCCCAAAGAATGTCATGCAAGTGCGTCTCCGGCCCACCCAGGACGAAAAGCCTATTTTCTGTCATGATTTTTTGTCATAGAAGTAGGAACCAACCACATCTATGATGACACCGGGTTTTGTCACAATTATTGTCATAGAAGTGTCATAAGCATGATAGAAAAAATTCGTTCGGCCCAAAATTTTACGGATGTGTCTTTTTTTGTAGTGTTTTGATGAGCAAATTTATTATGATGATAGCATGCCTCCTATTTATGATGATTATAATGATGAAGGGGCTTGGAAGAGTGTCAACTCTACGAAGTAATGATCCCACTATTTTGGAGGGTGTTGAATATTATTTTAATAATTATGAAAGTGGATTTGGAGAGGTCATGACTTTATTTAATGATGATTCCACTATTTTGGAAGAGGTTTCAATTGACTATGAGAACAAAGTTGCTATCTATGATGATTATTGTGATGACATGTATGCTATAAATAATAATGATAACCATGAAACTTGTCATCATGATTTTAATTTTCAATTGGATTATGCCAATCAAGTATCACATGATAGTTATTTTTTTGAGTTTGCTCCCACTACTATTCATGAGAATAAATTTGCATATGTGGAGAGTAATAAAAATTCTACGCTTGTGGATCATGAAAGGAATGCTTTATGTGATAGCTATATTGTTGAATTCATTCATGATGCTACTGAAAATTATTATGAGAGAGGAACATACGCTTTTACATATCTCAATAATATCAAGTTTCCTCTGTTTATGTTGAAGTTTTGAAGTATTGCTTGTTTTGCCTTCCTATGCTAGTTGGTTCTTGCTCCCATAAGTTGTTTGCTCACAAAATCCCTATGCATAGGAAGTGGGTTAGGCTTAAATGTTCTTTGCATGTGATTCATGATTCTCCCGTTGCGTTTCAATTCTTTACTTCTACGTGAGCATCATTAAAATCATCGTGCCTAGCTAAAAAGGCATTAAATAAAGGCGCTTGTTGGGAGACAACCCAATGCTTATACCTACTGTTTTTTTGTGTTCACATGATTAAGCTACTGTAGTAATCATGTTTTATAGCTTTTGTTTCAATAAAGTGCCAAGTAAAGCCTTTGGGATAATGTGGATGATAGTTGACTTGATTCTGTGCAAAAACAGAAACTTTTGCACCCAGTTCTGGAATTACCATAATTCACCGAGATGTGATAAAATTCTGATTTTTTTACACATGATTAATAGAAATTTCCTATGTTGTCCTAATGTTTCAGAATTTTTGGATTCACGGAAGTATGAATTTTCTTCTATCCTTTACAGACTGTTCTGTTTAGACAAATTGCTATTATGTTTGCATTGTTTGCATATGTTTGATTGTTTAATTATTCTATTTGAGGATAGGAGTATTAAATATGCAGAGGCATTTAGTATGCAATATCAAATAATAACTTTAGTGATTTGTTATAGTAGAGAATGATAAGGTTTTGCATTGATTTATACTAACTTATCTCACGAGTTCTTATTGAGTTTTGTGTGAATGAAGTTTTTAAGATTTAGGAAAACCGTGATATGAGAGGAATTAAGGAGACACAAAATCTCAAGCTTGGGAATGCCAGGGCATCCCAAGATAATATTCCAAGAAGTCTCAAGCATCTAAGCTTGGGGATGCCCTGGTAGGCATCCCACCTTTCTTCATCAACAATTATCGGTTAGTATCGGTTGAGCCTAAGTTTTTGCTTCTTCACATGATGTGTGATATCCTTCGTGTGTACTTTTATTTTAATTTTGTTTGTTGTTTGAATAAAATATTTAGATGTGAACATTTTGAAATGATAGAGAGTCCTCACATAGCTACTTAATTATTTAACTACTCATTTGATCTTCACTTATATCTTTTTTGGAGTAGTTTGTCATTTACTCTCGTTCTTCACTTATACCCAACGAGTAAATTGTTGAATGAATTGAATATCATAAATTTGAAATTATATGTGCTTCATATGCTTGTATCATGCCTAGTAGTAGCTTCACATTGGGTTTATAAAATAAAATTTATTGAAGTTTGATAATCACAATATTGGTCATACAAGCAATTCATGAATAATTAGTATATGGAAGAGAAATTTCACATACAAATATATTATCTTGGACATCTTTATGATTGTGAATACCCATTAATTATTTTCAAACTTGAGCAAATTAGTTGAAGTTGGACAAGGAAGACAACGTAATGAGTTATGGTTGGGTATATTTGCATCGAAGTTATATTGTTATGGATCCTCCAACATGTGGTTCTTGTTTAGAATCTTTCGCTAGCCAAAATTTCTATACTACGCGGGAATACTTCTTGTGCATCCAAAACCCTTAAGCCAAGTTTCTTCCATGGGTGTCCACCATACCTACCTATATACAGTATTACCTTGCCGTTCCAAGTAAATTTGCATGTGCCATCTCTAAATCCTCAAATAAGCATTTGTTTTGTGTGCCCGTACCGCTCATGAAGCGGCAGGGGTTGGTTAGTATCTTCCATGCTAAGCGGGTTATTCTCATGATGGGTGTTTATTCACTTGTCATTGCACGAGAGAGGTTAGTAATTGGGATGCCCAGTCCCATGATCAAAACAAAAAATAATGAAACAAACTCCCCCAGAAAGTTGATTATATGGAGGGCACCCGAGGATTCGGCTAGCCATGGCTCCTGTTTGAATCATTGAGGGGGAGTAAACTTTACCTTTCTACTTGGGAACCACCGATAATGTGCTTAGCATGGAAGATATTGAGAATTCTCGGTCGTGACATTGACAGGAAAAGTACACCTCTCAAAATTTATTCATCAATGTTTTAAGCAATGACCTCTGGCACCTCTACAAATCCATGCTTCTCTCTGTGAAAGGCTTATCTTTTACCTTTTCTGTTGATTTTATTTTTGTTGAGTCAATTTCTTATTCCAACCTATTCTCTAGTTGGCAAGCATCAGGCATATATGGCAATTCAAATATATTTCATCATGAATTATTATTGTTGACAGTTATCTCTACGATGAATGAGTTGGGAGGCGAAACGTTAAGCCCCTATCTTTATCTGTGTTCGATGGATGCCATTTGTTCTAAAAATATGATTTGGGTATTAGTAATCATAGAAGACTATATGATAATTGAGTATGTGGAGCTCTTGCTTAGGCTTTGTTGAAAATAAGTTAAATTCCAATTGTTTGTTCACTAAGAAGATTGTTTGTGAAGTTTCAAGAGAATGCATTGTTTGAACCATAACATGTGGATTGATTGCTACTTTATCATGATGAGTTTTATGAGAAAGAGTTGCTCTTATGATGCTAGGAAAAGTGAGTAAAATTATCATTGATGAAACTTATGCATTGTGCTAGCATTCACACTTCATAAATTATTTCTTTTCTCATTTACCTACTCGAGGACGAGAAGGAATTACATCCCTCCTCCTATTTTATTTTCGCAATATTGCTATGTGCCTAACGTGAGGAGGAAGCACAAAAATTTTCATGAAGTTTTGTAGCTCCAGGAGAAAAGACGTCGTTCCATACAACCGCTCCGGTCGTTTGAACGTCTGTATGAGCTCGTGGCCGCAAGACAGTAGAAGACCAGAGTAAAAGATAACCTACTGTATGAGCGCTCGCATCCGTATGAGCGGTCCTTTCACCTGGTGTCCACAACGAGCATCTCCCAGAGTGAATGATGGCGTTCCATACGACCATAACTAGTCGTTTGAGAGCCCGTATGATGGCAAAAACACCTCCAACTGATTCATTTTCAACATCTGAGGTCGACGAGGTGTTTTCTAACTGATCATTGGCTTTTTAATTAGTGTTGATTACCTCTAAAACTCCGTAACCAATAATTCTCTGTAGCAAGTATGTTTTATTTATTTCTTTTTGCCAGTTGGGTATTTGAACTCCATTCGTATACCAAATCGATGATTTTATTTTGTGTGTTATTTACGGGGCTTGGACCTTATGTCCTGACATGTATGGTATGGTACCAACTGTATAAAAACCCACACGAGCCACTTGGTTGCTTCAACAAGATGAACTTCAACAACAAGTGCCCGATAAAGTTTTCTAACATGAACCTCGCTTAAATAAAAGTTGCTTAGTATCGAGTTTCTCACCTTAAGTGGACCTCACTTTTTAATTAAGCACCTAGGAGATGCACACTTGTGTTTTTTATCTTGTCTCACACACACTTCATCCAAACCTAGGAGTGAATATGACTTCTAGACATAGTTTGTTTACTTAGGCATGGTGCTTAGGTAGATGAATCGATCTGTAGAGACAAACCTTTTTACCACTTGGGTTGCTAATCCTTATTGCTAAAAAATGATGAAAAAACACAAAAGCACAAAAATATTTCGTTTTCTTTTTAGTTCTTCTCTAGCAGGTTCTATTGGAGGGCAGCCATCGGACCGCAACAAGGAAACCCATTGAGGCAAGGTCCATGTCTATTAGAAGAGAAGCCTGATACGTCTCTGACGTATCTATAATTTATGAAGTATTCATGCCATGTTTACAACAATTTTATATGGTTTTGGTATGATTTGCATGGAACTAACCTGGACTGACGCTGTTTTCAGCAAACCTACCGGCGTGTTGTTTTTTGTGTAGAAATGAAAGTTCTCCAAATGAGCTGAAACTTTTTGATGATTTTTTTGGAACAAAAGAGACCCCCGAAGCTTCGTGGGAGGGCAGAAGAGCCACGAGGAGGGCACAACCCACTAGGGCGCGCCTGGTGGTCCTGGCTTGCCCCGGTGGGTTGTGCTCACCTCGAGGCCCATCTTAGCGTCAAACCAACGCCAAAAAATCCTATAAATAGTGAAGCAATCGGGGGTTAACCTAGATCAGAAGTTCCGCTGCCGCAATGCTCTGTAGCCACTAGAAACCAATCTAGACCCCGTTCCGTGTCGGTGAGAACGACACCTATGGGATCACTGGGATCCCTTCTACGGTTGGCGGGCGCGGGGTCGTGAGAAGAGCAGGTTTAGGAGCTAGCACACAGATCGTTTACCCAGGTTCGGGCCGCGAGGATGCGTAAAACCCTAGTCCTGCTTTGGTGGATGTATTTCAGAGTGTCCTTGAGCTCTTCAACTAGCTACGGTGGCTGCGTAGTTTCAAAGAGCGGAACCCCCCTCCAGTATGCCTCGGGCCTCCTTTTATAGCCGAAAAGGGGCCGCCACAGTAGCACACAGGAGGTGGAAAGGTGTACAATGCGCGAGCTTATCGCCCGGCATTACGGGACAAAGTGCATTAAATGCGCTACTTAGGCGTCCATTAGCTTTATCGGGGACGGGAACGAGGCCCGTCCCGTCCGTCGCCGCTCCGTCTCGCTTCGACATGCGCCCAGGCCAGCGATGCGTGCGGCGCCATGTAGGCAGGCAGGCTGCTGAGGTGGCGCGGTGGCAGGGTCTTCACGAAGATCTGCATGCCACCATGCAGGTGCTTGATGAGTTGGTCTGGAAGCCGCGTGTTGCCACGTAGGTGCCTGCCCAACTGGTTGAGCTGGCAGCTACATGCGAATGGCAGCGGAGCCTTGGCTGGTGCGGGCCTGGCAGTGGCCCTGCTGGCGCCCTTGGCAAGAGCCTTGCCGGGGGCCCGGCAAGGGTCTTGCCGTGGCGTTGCAGTCGTCCCCGGCAAGACGCTTGCCGGGGATCTTGTGGATTTCCTTGGCGAGGATCCCGCCGAGGGTCGTCGTCTTCTGATCCTCATCTGATCCTCATCTGATCTTGTGTGTTTATGATCTTGACAAAGATCGGCATGCCACCACGAAGGTGCCTCCCGAGCCCTGGTTCCAATGTAGTTGGTGGGGTTGGAAAACGTTGGCTCAAGGGAGGCTCGCTCTGTTGGCATCGGGCAGGCTGCCCCGGCAAGGCCCTTGCCGGGGCTGCGGAGGCTGCCTCGGCAAGAACCTTACCGAGGGAGTCTACGTCGCCCTCTTGCCCTCTTGTGTTCCTGGTCTTGGTGTCGCCTTGGATATCTTGTGCTTTGGCTTCTTTCTGGTTTCCCTCCTCTGCCCCTGCTTAGCATGGCCGTGGGTGCGGCTCTGACTGTCCGTTCACAAGTAAAGGGGTACAAAGGAGCGCCCCTACTTTTGTACACCGACAGGAGCCCCCGGGCCTGGGCCACACATAAGTGCGACACGTTGTTGGGCCAGACCCAAAATGGTGCGCGAGCAGTCAGGGCGGGATTTTACCGCAGTAATTTTTCGTCCGCTGCGCTTCCCCACGACCCGCGTTGAACGCGCGACGTGGAGGGTTGAGCATGACATGGGGATCATGCGTGGGGCGGTTCCCGCATGCATGCGTCACATCATGGTAAAGAGGCGGCTCGCGCCTTGCCCATAAAAAGAGGGTGGCGCGGAGGCGCGGCTCATTTACTAAGCGGACTCGGGTCGTGGTCTTCAAGGCGCCCATGCCCCACGATCACGGGGCGGGGAACGGTCGCCTCCCCCGTCCTTTCGATCCTGCTCGCTCGCCACGCATCCTCCATGCAAGTGGCAGGCAGTGGGGGCGGGAAACCGGGCCGTCGCTGATTGGGGCAGCGGGTTGGTCCTGATTCCCTGCGCCTTCGATGGCTGGATTGGCCGAGTGGGGCGGCCAAGCCTCGACCCCACCCCTTTATAAGGAGGGGGAGGGGGACGCCATTCCACATTCCTTCAGTATCCATCCTCTTCCACCTTCGCTCCTTTCTTCTACCTGCCATGGCGAGAGGAGGTGCTGGGCCTTCGACGGTGGCGCTGAGGGTCGCCGCTCGACAGCGTGTTCCACCTTCCGATGAGCCCGCGACGACGGAGCCGGCCACGAGAGGAAGGGGGAGGGGGCGAGGCCGAGGTCGCCGCGGCGGTCGGGGGAGAGGGGGACGAGGCGGCGCGATGGCCGTGCCTCTGCCAGCGATGCCTCCCGCGATGGAGGGCCACGTCGGGGACCAGCCCCGCGAGTTCTTCATCAGGTTGCGTCGGTGACCGCGTCGTCGTCTCCGCCTCCCCTCCCCATTTGCTCGGGAGATGGAGCTCGATCCGCCCCAGAGCCTCAGGCTGCACATGAGGGGCTGCGGGAACGGCGGCACGCGGGTCGACGTCGACTTCCCCGCTCCTCACGTCGTGTACCTCTGTCGCGGATGGAAGACGTTTGCTCGCATCCACAGCCTGACGGCGGGGCTCGTCCTCTATTTCAAGTTAATGGAGGGCGGCCTGCTCTCCGTCAAGGTCTTTGGAGATCTTGGAACTCGTCTAAAGTGCTGCGTGGAGAGCTCCTCCGATGATGAAGATTCCTCCTCGAGCGGGAGTGACGAGGAGGACAGCGACAACAACGACAACGGAGTTGAGCGGCAGGATGCCGACTCCAACTTCGACTGACCGCGCCGCCCCTCCCTCAGCCACGTGCCCTGCCGAGGGTCTTCCTCGCCAAGCTCTCCATCAGGGCGCTCCCTGTCGTCTCCTTGGGCGGCTGGCGTAGGAGGGCCAGAGAACGCGAAGAAGGCGGGTGGCGGCCGTCAAGTCGGAGTACGCGGGCACCCACGCCTTCGTCGCGTATCGCCAGCCCGCTGCCTCGTCTTCCAGTCTTCCATCGGCACTGACACGATCTCTTGGCGCTTTCTGCTCCTCGCACCTCGCCTAGGAACTCTTTTTGCCCTCCTGCTGTCTCGCTCCATTTCCTGAGGAGAGGGACAAGAAAGGGATTACGGGCATCTTATCTCTTTTTAGTTTGTAAGCCTGCGGGCACTTGTTAATTTTAAGACTTGTAATCCCCTTGCCCATGTTTTTAATTCTGTATGAACTGTACCTATATGGGATGTTTTTAATGAAAAAGGGTGTTTGCCAGGTTTCTTTGTGCGTGGGCGAGGCCCATGCCAAGGGATGAATCCTTGTTACTTTTAAGATAAACATTGTCGCCCGACAACAGGCCTTGCCGTCCCCCCACTTCAGTCGACCATTCTCACGCTTTCGGCGGAGGCAGGGGTGAAGTGGAGTTAGGCCCCTCGTTTACTTTCTTGCCACTGCGACTACGACCAAGTTCCGACCCAGGGGATAGCTCTCGGGTACAGGAAAAGGGGAGCACGGTGGTTTAAGAATATAAACGCGGTTTCACATATCCCAGTTCTATACGAAAATGCATAACAGGGGATGAAAGACTTATCTGAATCCGCTGCCTCCGGCAACCTTGGCTCGGCGGGGTTGGATCCTTGTGTCTTCAGCCCCCGGCAGTCTTGGCTTGCCAGGGCCGGGGCGCCAGTTCCTCCTCTTTCTTCCAAGCAGCTCAGCAGAATTGTCCGTGTGCCCTGCAAACCAAAGAAGACAGAAAGACGCGAACTCGACCTCTAGGCTAGGGGTTAGTCGCCGCCAAGCACTACCAACCCTAACCGAGGGAGAGACTTAAACCTAGCATGCATGCTATAAATTAGGGTGCCAGGGCTTCGTTTATTTATGCTCAGGGTCTGCGCCTGGCTTTGTACAGAGGGTTACATGCCTTGTCGGCAAAGCTTGTACAAAAGGTGGCTTGCCGGGAGGCCCTGCCAGCCGCGCCTTATGGGTAAAATTTGCGAAGATGTTCGATGTTCCAGGAGTTGCTCACTGGGACAGCATCTTCGGTCTCCAGGCGGACTGTGCCGGGCCTGGTGACTCGTGTTACCCGATAAGGGCCTTCCCACTTCGGCCTCAACTTGTTGGAATTCTTGGCCGACTGAACGTGCCGAAGAACAAGGTCACCTTCCTCAAAGCATCGGGCATGAACCTTGCGGCTATGGTAGCGGCGCAAGGCTTGCTGGTAGCATGCTGCTCTCACAGCCGCCCGAAGAAGATCTTCCTCAAGGAGCGTTGCGTCATCTTGCCACAATTGCTCTTGCTCAAGCTCGTCATAAGCGAGCACTCGAGGTGACCCGTATGTGAGTTCTGTGGGGGAGAACTGCTTCTGCCCTGTAAACCAGGGCAAAGGGTGTCTGGCCGGTGGCTCGATTTGGCGTCGTTTTGATCAACCAAAGAACCACCGGCAACTCATCAATCCAGCGCCACTCTTGTGCAGCCTGTCAAAAGTCTTTGTCCTCAGGCCTCATAACACTTCAGCATTTGCTCTCTCCGCCTGGCCGTTGCTCCATGGATGTGCCACGGAAGTGAAACAGACCTTGCTGCCGAGGTCTTGGATGTATTGCATGAAGGTGCGGCTTGTGAGCTGTGTGCCATTGTCGGTGATGACTCTGTTTGGCACACCAAAATGGCACACTAGTCCCTTGAAGAACTTGACGGCTGACTGTGCAGTCACCTTCCTCACTGCCTCCACCTCTGGCCACTTTGTAAACTTGTCGATTGCAACGTACAAGTACTCAAAGCCCCCGACAGACCGGGGGAAAGGGCCCAGGATGTCGAGCCCCCAGACCGAGAATGGCCAGGAGAGAGGAATTGTTTGAAGGGCTTGAGCTGGTTGATGAAGCTTCTTCGAATGGAACTGGCACGCTTCACACCTGGTTACTAGTGTCGTCGCATCCTGGAGGGTGGTGGGCCAGAAGAAACCTTGCCGGAATGCCTTGTCAGCAAGGGCCCTCGACCCTATGTGGGAGCCAAATATGCCTCCATGTATCTCTGCCAATAGCCCCAGTCCTTCCTCCCGGGGGATGCACTTCAATTTCACACTGTTCGGTCTTCTTCTATACAAGACGTCGTCGACGAACTGGTACAGAGCAGACCGACGGGCTACTTTTTCCGCTTCTTCCTGCTCCTCAGGAAGTTCCCCTATCTGGAGGAATCGGAAAGTATGTTGTGCCCATGCCGGAGCCTGGGGCTCGACGGCAAGGACCAAAGGCATCTCTTCTGTCATGGGGGAGGCCGTCTCCATGGTCAGGGCTTCACGGCCTGCCGAAGCCAGCTGCCCCTCGGTAGGCTCAGAATCCACGACAACACCCTTGTCGGTGGCCCTTGGGGGATCAGCGGGAAAGTACTTGCCGGGGCCTGATTTCCTCCGCTTGTTCTGCCCCGTTGATGGTTCGACGGATGGCTGAGTTAACCGAAGCAGAAAGGTACCTAGTTCCACAGGTAGCTGAACGCAGCACGCTTTGACAGGTAATCAGCGATGTCGTTCTCCGCTCGGGGAACTTGCTCCGCTTGTATACCGTCAAGCGCTCCTCCTGCTTCGTCACCTCATCTACGTAGGACTCCATCAACGGGCTCTGGTAATCTTTGTTGACTTGTCCAACGACAAGCTGTGAATCACCCCTGACGACGAGCTTCTTAACCCCGATTTCTGCCGCGATCCTGAGACCGGCAAGCAGCCCCTCGTACTCAGCAGTGTTGTTTGTGGACATCTCCCTGGGAAAGTGCATCTGGATCACATACTTGAGGTGCTCTCTGGTGGGTGCGACAAGAAGCACACCGGCACCGGGGCCTTGCAGCGAGAAAGCCCCATCAAAGTACATGATCCAGTCGTGACTTGCTTCCTTACCGGGGAGAGCGGTCTCCTGGATTTCTTCGTCGGGCGTTGATGTCCACTCAGCAATGAACTCCGCCAAGACTCTGCTCTGGATTGTCGAAGTACTTACAAACTTCAACCCAAAGCTTAACAACTCGAAGGCCCACTCCAAAATCCTTCCGGTTGCGTCTGGGTTGTGCAGTATCCGTTGCAATGGGAGGCGGGTGACGATAGTGTTCTCGTGGGCTTGGAAGTAATGACGCAGCTTCCACGAGGCCATCAGGAGGCCGAAGAGCAATTTCTGCACACTGGAGTACCTTGACCTAGCCCCCTGCAAGAGGGAGCTGACAAAGTAAACCGGGTGCTGCATCATCTTTTTCTTCTGCACCACTTCATTTGGCTGCGCGAGCCCTGTCTCGATGGCATTAGACTCTGCCGGGGGCCTTGCCTTGCCGGCACCAGGCCCTGTCGGGGGAATCTCTGACGTGCCATCCGCCGGTCCTACCGTTGCCACTGCCTCTTCGTCGACCTCCCTCTGTGCCACCAGCGCGGCGCTGACCACTTGATTCGTCACCGCCAGATACAGCAGCAATGGCTCTTGCGGTTTAGGCGCCACCAGTACTGGTGTAGAAGAGAGGTATTTCTTCAGATCCTGCAGTGCTACTTTGGCCTCCGGGGTCCACTCCATGGGCCCCGCCTTTTTCAAAATCTTGAAAAAGGGAAGGGCGCGCTCGGCAGACTTGGAGATAAATCGGCTCATGGCGGCAACGCAACCAGTGAGCCGACGCACTTCCTTGATCTACTTGGGTGCCTTAATCTGCTCGATAGCCTTGATCTTGTCTGGGTTTGCCTCGACCCCGCGTTGCGACACAAAGAACCCGAGAAGTTTGCCAGACGAAACGCCGAAGACACACTTCTCAGGGTTCAGCTTGAGGTTGATCTTGCGCAGATTGGCAAACGTCTCTTCTAAGTCTTGTACAAGAGTTGCCTTGTCCTTGGTTTTGACCACTATGTCATCCATGTATGCTTCCATATTTCTATGTAGCTGGGGTTCAAAACCAATTTGGACCACTCTTGCAAACGTTGAGCCAACACTCTTCAACCCGAAAGGCATCCGTAAAAAGCAATACGTACCACATGGGGTGATGAATGTTGTCTTATCTTCGTCTTCTCTTGTCATGAAGATCTGGTGGTAGCCCGAGTAGGCATCGAGGAATCATAACAGATCAAACCCAGCCATGGAGTCAACAATCTGGTCGATGCGCGGCAACGGGAAGGGGTCCTTAGGACAAGCCTTATTGATATCTGTGTAGTCAATACATAGCCTCCACTTCCCGTTTGCCTTGCGCACTACCACCAGATTGGCCAACCACGTCGGATGGAGCACCCCCCTCACCAAGCCTGCTGCTTCCAACTTCCTAATCTCTTCTGTGATAAACTCTTGCCTTTCCAGAGCCTGCTTCCTAACCTTCTGCTTGACGGGCCACGCATGAGGACAAACAGCTAGGTGTTGCTCAATCACCTCCCTGGGAACACCGGGGATGTCGGATGCTTGCCATGCAAACACATCGACATTCGCCCGCAGGAAGGTGATTAGCGCGCCTTCCTATTTGCTGTCGAGGGTGGAGCTTATGGTGAAAGCCCCTCCCGTGCCATCCTCCCTAACGGACACCTTCTTGGTCTGTGGCGGCGCAGCTCTGGATTTCTTGTTCTTGCCGGTGGAGCTCTCTGGCACGTCCTCGATGGTAGCACAACACTCTGAAGAGGTGCGCTTGCCAGAGTGGGTGCGAGAGGTCTTGCCGGGCTTCTTCTTCCCTCCCGGGGCTTCAGCGGCAGGAGCAAGTGCCTTGGCGGTAGCTGCTGCAACTGCTTCCCAGTAGAGTATGTCGGCGTAGATCAGCGCATCCTTCTTGTCGCAGGGGACGGTGATGATGGTCATCGGCCCAGGCATCTTCAGCGTGTTGTAGGCGTAATGCGACGCCACCATGAACTTGGCTAGTGCCGGGCGGCCGAGGATCCCGTTGTAGGGCAAGGGGATCTCGGCTACATCGAAGAAAATCCTCTCCTCCTGTAGTTCAACTCGCCTCCAAACGTCACAGGCAATGTGACCTTCCCCTTCGGCTGGCTTCTTCCCGGGTTGACCCCTTGAAACGTGCCCGCCTCCTCGAGGTCTCCGTCGGGAATTTGCAGCCTCTTGATCACAACGGGCGAGATTAAGTTCAGACCGGCTCTGCCGTCAACCAGCATCTTGTTCACCTTGAGGTTGCGTATCATTGGTGAGACCAACAATGGCAACCACCCGACCGCAGTGGTGCGATCAGGATGGCCCTCGGCGTCAAAGATGATGGGCGTGCTGGACCACTTCAGCGGCTTCTGAGCGTCGAACGATGGCTCCGCTGCTGTGATCTCACGCGCCCACTGCTTGAGCTGGCGGTGAGAAGTGTGCAGCGAGGCGCCACCATCGATGCACATGGCCTCCGTAGCCTTTTGAAACTCTTGCTCGCCAGACTCGTCGTCCTCGTCATGATCATCATCTTCTTGCTTCTTGTCACGGCCCTGGGCGGGCCTCTCTTGCTGGTTATCCTTGCCGCGGCGGCCTCCTTGGCCGCCACGCTTCT
The DNA here is from genome assembly GCF_018294505.1 of Triticum aestivum. NCBI lineage: Eukaryota > Viridiplantae > Streptophyta > Magnoliopsida > Poales > Poaceae > Triticum > Triticum aestivum. The sequence continues at coordinate 109,851,562 of NC_057811.1, forward strand.
TGCCGGATCCTTCGGCACCGTCTTGGCCCTTCTCCTTGTCCCGCCTCTCATACTCGGCCTTTTGCTTTTCGGCAAGCAGCTCGACCTGTCGGCAGTTCTGGAGGTCGTGGCCCTTGGTGCGGTGGATCTTGCAATATTGCTTGTCGGAGCCCCCTGGCTTGTCGGCAGCTGCCAAGGCCCGGCAAGCGGCGCACCCGGCAATTTCCTTGCCGGGGTCATCTGCCTTGGCCTTCTTGGTGGCGCCGGTGTCGTCGGATCCCTCGACGGCAAGCACGGTCTTGCCCTTGCTTTTCCTGTTGCGACGCCAGCCCTTCTTCGTCAGGGCGGCGGTGTCTTCATTAGTAGAGTCGGTTTCCACCCGGCGTACTTCCTTCCTCCCTTCAGCCCGGGCGTACCTATCGGCCAGAACATAAAGTTTGGCCACATCCTTAATCTTGTTCATCACCAGCTCTTCGCGCATCTTGCGGTTGCGCACGTTCTGATGGAACGCGCTAATCAGGGCGGCGGGATGAACATCGGGGATGTTTTACTGCACCCGGCTGAACCTCTGGATGTACTTGCGCAGGGTTTCCCCTTCCTTCTGGGGAATGATATGCAGATCACTGGCCTGGCCATGAGCTTGGTGGCCTCCTGTGAAGGCTCCAACGAACTCATGGCACAGATCCGACCAAGAAGAAATGGAATCCGCCGGCAAGTGCATCAACCAAGACATGACGTTGGGCTTCAGTGCCAACGGGAAGTAATTGGCAAGCACCTTATCGTCGCGAGCTCCGGCAGCTTGCATCGCGATGGTGTAGATCCTGAGGAACTCTGACGGATGGGTCTTGCCGTTGTACTTCTCGCCGACGTCGGGCTTGAACGTGCGGTGGGACGGCCACTGGAACTACCGCAGCTCACGGGTAAAGGCTGGGCAACCCACCTCGTAAGGTAGGCCGCCGAAGCCCCCCGATGTTGGGTGGTCCATAGCAGGTCCCGCCTGCTTATCCGACTGGTGGCGTGTATCACGCCGGCGCTCGATAGTGGTTCGAGCGTCTTCATGGGCTCGTTCTCGAAGAACTTGGCGCTGGTCGCGGTGGGTCCGTGGGTCGGACGATGCTATGGAAATGTTATCACATGCATCGTCACGACGGACCGGCACCAGCGGCAACTAGCGCGGGGGAGGAGAGTGTACGGTGGCTGCAGCTCCCCCGATTCTCCCACCGCTGGCATGTGGTGGCTCGACGGAGCGCCGGCCCGAGGGCCCCGCCGGTCGCGGATCATCCGGATGGTGGCTCTCCACTCATCGAGCTTCTCCGCGGCAGGAGGGAAGTCGAGGAGCAGCTGCGCGCGCGCAAAAGCTTCTGCTGGCATGGGTGGTGGCGACAGCTACGTGGAACGTGGCGCACTTCAATGTCTAACCACGTTAGAAGGAGCTCTATCACGGCCCAGCGGCTGCGTGCCATTTTCGCCAGCACTTCGGGGGGCATGCTGGGCTCCTTCGTCCCGCGGATGATGCACAGGGCTCTTCCCACTGCGGTGTCCAGGGTCACCGGCGTGGTTACGCTGCTCGTCGCGCACACCATGGGAAGAGCGCGCTGTGGGCGCCGGGGTGGGCGTCTTGGAGGTCGCTGCGCCGCCCGGAGGGGGCACAGCGACGCCCCTGCAGGGCCCCGTGCCACCTGCTTGGGGCCCAGCCCCGTCTTTGGATTTGGCGGCGTGCGGCTCGTCGTCTGGCGCACAAACGACGCTGCTCGCCAGGCTCTGACTGCCAGGGCGATGTTGGTGCTCGCGGGCCGCGGCTCGGGTTCTGTCCGCGACCGGCCCGCTGATCGCTCGCACTGGCGCGGGCTGCTCGGCTCCCGATGAGCCGATCGCCGTGATCGTCTTCTTCTTGGGAGCATGGCGATGAAGAACTGCTAGGCTAACTACTAGACCAGATTCTCACAACTGCGCCCCCTACCTAGCGTGCCAAAGATGTTGGTGAGAACGACACCTATGGGATCACTGGGATCCCTTCTACGGTCGGCGGGCGCGGGGTCATGAGAAGAGCAGGTTTAGGAGCTAGCACACGGATCGTTTACCGAGGTTCGGTCGCGAGGATGCATAAAACCCTAGTCCTGCTTTGGTGGATGTATTTCTGAGTGTCCTTGAGCTCTTCAACTAGCTACGGTGGCTGCGTAGTTTCATAGAGCCGAATCCCCCTCCAGTATGCCTCGGGCCTCCTTTTATAGCCAAAAAGGGGGTCGCCACAGTGGCACACAGGAGGTGGAAATGTGTACAGTGCGCGAGCTTATCGCCCGGCATTACGGGACAAAGTGCATTAAATGCGCTACTTAGGTGTCCATTAGCTTTATCGGGGACGGGAACGAGGCCCATCCCGTCCGTCGCCGCTCCGTCTCGCTTCGGCATGCGCCCAGGCCAGCGATGCGTGCGGCGCCATGTAGGTAGGCAGGCTGGTGAGGTGGCGCGGCGGCAGGGTCTTCACGAAGATCTGCATGCCACTACGTAGGTGCTTGCTGAGTTGGTCTGGAAGCCGCGTGTTGCCACGCAGGTGCCTGCCCAGCTGGTTGAGCTGGCAGCTGCATGCGAATGGCGGCGGAGCCTTGGCTGGTGCGGGCCTGGCAGTGGCCCTGCTGGCGCCCTCGGCAAGGGCCTTGCCGGGGGCCCGGCAAGGGTCTTGCCGTGGCGTCGCAGTCGTCCCCGGCAAGACGCTTGCCGGGGGTCTTCTGGATTTCCTTCGCGAGGATCCCGCCGACGGTCGTCGTCTTCTGATCCTCATCTGATCTTGTGTGTTTATGATCTTGACAAAGATCTGCATGCCACCACAGAGGTGCCTCCCGAGCCCTGGTTCCACTGTAGTTGGTGGGGTTGGAAAACGTGGGCTCAAGGGAGGCTCGCTCTGTTGGCATCGGGCAGGCTGCCCCGGCAAGGCCCTTGCCGGGGCTGCAGAGGCTGCCTCGGCAAGAACCTTGCCGAGGGAGTCTACCTCGCCCTCTTGCCCTCTTGTGTTCTTGGGCTTGGTGTCTCCTTGGCTATCTTGTGCTTTGGCTTCTTTCTGGTTTCCCTCCTCTGCCCTGCTTAGCGTGGCCGTGGGCGCAGCTCTGACTGTCCGTGCACAAGTAAAGGGGTACAAAGGAGCGCCCCTACTTTTGCACACCAACATTCCGGCACCCTGCCGGAGGGGGGAATCATCACCGGTGGCCACCTTCATCATCCCGGCGGCGACCACGATGAGGAGGGAGTAGTCCACCCTCTGGGCCGAGGGTTTGTACCAGTAGCTATGTGTTTAATCTCTCTCTCTCTCATGTTCTTCAGATGTCACGATCTTGATGTATCGCGGGCTTTGTTAATATAGCCGAATCATATGGTGTTTTCCCCTCTCTACCTTGTTGTGATGAATTGAGTTTTTCCCTTTGAGATTTCGTTGTTATCAGATTGAATACTTTTATGGATTTGAGAACACTTGATATATGTCTTGCAATTGAATACTCCTGGTGACAATGGGGTATCGTATTGATTCACTTGATATATGTTTTTGCACTCAACTTGCGGATTCCCGAGGGGACATTGGGGTAATCTATTCATAGGGGTTGATGCACGTTCTTGTCTTTGTTTCTCCGGTAGGAATCTTGGGGCACCCTTTGAAGTTCTTTGTGTTGGATTGACTATTATGAGTATGAATTTGCTTTGGTGTTATTTTAGTACGAACTCTAGGATAGATCGAACGAAAACAATAGCTTTGTGTTATTTTACTATGAACTCTTGAATAGATCAAACGGAAAGAATAGCTTTGAGGTGGTTTCATACCCTACAAACAATTTATTCTTATGTTCTCCGCTAGATAGGAACTTTGGAGTGATTCTTCATCGCACTTTGAGGGGTGGTTATATGATCCAATTATATGATTGCACTAGCGAAAGTACGGACCCTAGGCCTCATTTTCAAGCATTGCAATACCATTTTTGTGCCCGTTTACTATTTGCTACCTTGCTGTTTTTATTTATTCAGATTATAAAAATATATTTCTACCATCCATATTACACTTTTATCACCATCTCTTCGCCGAACTAGTGCACCTATACAATTTGCCATTATATTGGGTGTGTTGGGGACACAATTGATTTCTTGTATTTGGTTGTAGGCTCGTTTGAGAGAGACCATCTTCATCCTACACCTCTCACGAATGGATAAACCTTAGGTCATCCACTTGAGGGAAAATTGCTACTGTCCTACAAAACTCTGCGCTTGGAGGCCCAACACGTGTCTACAAGAATAAAGTTGCGTAGTAAACATCAAGCTCTTTTCTGGCGCCATTGCCGGGGAGGTGAGTGCATGAAGGTATATCTTTTGATCTTGCAATTGAATCTTTTAGTTTCTTGTTTTATCACTAGTTTGGTTTATAAAAGAAAACTACATAAAAATGGAATTGAGGTTGCATCATATTATTGACCATCTTTATAATATCTTTCTTGAAGATGATGGTTCGGAAAATTCTGCTCAACTGTTAGAAGAAGAAGTCAATAAAATGTTTGGCACAAAATATTTGAATGATGAGCATGATTGCAATGTTGTTAGTATGAGTTCTTTGAATATCCATGATGCTAATGATATGCAAAGTCGTAAGCTTGGGGATGCTATGTTTGATGAAAATGATATTTTTAGTCTGCCAAATTTTAATGAGAAAATTTATTATGATGAAAGCATGCCTCCTATTTATGATGATTGTAATGAAAAAATTGGATTTGGAGAGGTCATGGCTTTATTTAGTGATGAATCCACTATTTCGGAAGAGGTTTCAATTGATTATGACAACAAATTCTCTATCTATGATGATTATGGTGATGATATGTATGCTATAAATAATAATTATAACCATGAAACTTGTCATCATGACTTTTAATTTTCAATCCCATGATAGTTATTTTGTTGAGTTTGCTCCCACTACTATTGAAGAGAATAAATTTGCTTATGTGGGGTGTAATAAGTTTTCTATGCTTTTGTGTCATGAAAAGAATGCTTTATGTGATGGTTATATTGTTGAATTTCTTCATGATGCTACTAAAAATTATTATGAGGGAGGAACTGCTTGTAGGAATTGCAATAATATCAAGCTTCATCTCTATGTGTTGAGAGTTTTGAAGTTATGCTTGTTTTCCCTTCCTATGATAGTTGATTCTCGTTCCCATAAGTTGTTTGATCAAAAAATCCCTATGCATAGGAATTGGGTTAGACTTAAATGTGCTTGCCATGCGCTTCATGATGCTCTCTTTGTGTTTCAATTCTTATCCTTTATGCGAGCATCATTGAAATCATCATGCCTAGCTAAAAGACATTAAAGAAAAGCGCTTGTTGGGAGACAACCCAACACTTTTACCTAATGTTTTTGCGTGTTCACATGATTATGCTACTGTATTAATCATGTTTTATATCTTTTGTTTCAATAAAGTGCCAAGTAAAGCCTTTGGGATAGTGTGTATGATAGTTGAGTTGATTATGTCCAAAAACAGAAACTTTTGCGGTCAGTACAGGAATTTCTAAAATTCAGTGGAATGTTATTTTGACCTTAATTGTTTACAGGTGATATATATACAAATTATCTACGTTTTCCTATTTTTTCAGAATTTTTGGAGTAGAAGAAGTATGGTGTGAGTACAGATTACTACAGACTATTCTGTTTTTGGCAGATTCTGTTTTCAATGCATAGTTTGCTTGTTTTCTAGTTTGTATGGCTTATATTGCTCAATATAAATTGTAGAAATGATATTCTACAGTAGGAATTGTGTGAAAACAATTATGAATCTTGTCTTTGACAGTAACAAAAGTGGAATGGTTTGCTCTTTATCATACTAACCTATCTAACAAAGTTCTGTTAAGTTTTGTGTGATTGAAGTTTTCAAGTTTTGGGTGAGATGTCGATATGAGGAGAATAAGGAGCTTGGGGATGCCCAAGGCACCCCCAAGGTAATATTCAAGGAAGATCCAAGCAACTAAGCTTGGGGATGCCCCGGAAGGCATCCCCTCTTTCGTCTCCAACATTATCGGTAACCTCACTTGGAGCTATGTTTTCATTCATCACATGATATGTGTTTTGCTTGGAACATAATTTCCTTTTGTTTTGATTTGCTTGCTGTTATTTATAATAATGTTTTGCATCTTTCTTTTGAATAAAAATGTCAAGGATAGCCTTTACGATGCTTATTTTGCAAGTATACATGTTGCTATTTGAAAACAGAAAGTTTATCGGTGTTGGAAAAATTCCTGAGAAAGTCAAAATGTGATAAAATGTTGAAACTTTTTGCAAAATAAGATCTGATAAATTTTATTCAGAGTGGTAAATTTTTTAAAAAAATTGGAGTTTAATAAGTATTGATACTCTTGCATTCTTTACAGACTGTACTGTTTTGGCAGATTGCTGTTATGTTTGCATTGTTTGCATATGTTTGCTTGTTTAATGATTCTATTTGAGGATAGGAGTATTAAATATGCAGAGGCATTTAGTATGCAATGTTGAATAATAATTTTAGTGATTTGCTACAGTAGCGAATGATAAGGTTTTTGCATTGGTTTATACTAACGTATCTCACGAGTTCTTGTTGAGTTTTGTGTGGATGAAGCTTTTGAGATTTAGGAAAACCGTGATATGAGAGGAATTAAGGAGATAAAAAGCTCAAGCTTGGGGATGCCCAAGGCATCCCAAGATAATATTCAAGAAATCTCAAGCATCTAAGCTTGGGGATGCCCCGGTAGGCATCCCACCTTTCTTCATCAACAATTATCGGTTAGTATTAGTTGAGCCTAAGTTTTTGCTTCTCCACATGAGTTGTGGTATTGTGGGAATGCCATTTTATTTTGTTTTGCTTCATGTTTTAACAAAACACTTAGATCTGATAGTTTTAAATAAAAATAAAGTCCTCAAATAGTTGGTAGGGAGGCTAGGTAAGCGGCATTCACATCCCGTCAACGAAGCTCTTTTCTATGGAATTGCTCTAGTGCTTCACTTATATCTTTTTGAGCACGGTGTGCTTTAGTATTTTTGAAGAAATTCTCTCTTGCTTCACTTAAATTAATTTGAGAGAAAGAAATATTATGCTCATGATTTTCACTTATATTTGTTTAAGCTTATCAAAAGCAACACATGAAAATTAGTTCCAAAGTGATAGATATCCAAGAAGGATATAATAAAAACTTTCATGAAGATCATTGGACAAAATAAACTTGATTCCTTGTAATAGTTTTGAGATATGATGATGTGATATGTGAGCCATGTTGATGAGTAATTATGCTTTAGTAAGAATATTGGTGTTAAGGTTTGTGATTCCCTATGCAAGCACGAAAGTCAATAGTTATTTAATGAAATTACATCCTACTTGTGGTGCATTATTCGGTGTTAATTATGCTCAATGCTCGCTTATGAGATTATTCGTTTCTTGGTTGGTCGCTTCTCAATCTTTTGCTAGACTTCATTTTGCACTAAGTATGATCACTACTTGTGCGTCCAAAATCCTTTAAACCAGTTTTGCCACATGAGTCCACTATACCTACCTATATGCGGTATTCTTTGGCCGTTTTAAGCAAATTTGTATGTGCCATCTCTGATTTTCAAAATAAATTTCTCTTTTGTGTGCTCGTACCGCTCGCGAGGCGGTGAAGGGTCACCAATATTTTCCATGCTAGATGTGTTATTCTCATGATGAGTGTTTATTCACTTGTCATTGCACGAGAGTAAGGCAAAGGTATTAGGGATGCCCTGTCCCGAAATGAAAAATGAATTTACTTTATGTTGTCAAATAATAAATTCCTTGGAAAGTGTTGGTATGGAGGGCACCTGTGGATACGGTTAGCCATGGAAAGTGAAAGTATGGTGGAAAAAGGAATAAACTTTATTTTATGTTTGGGAACAGTCTATGATATATCTAGCATGGAAAGTGTTGGGAACTCTAAGTCGTTTTCGTTGGTTGGAAAAGTATGCCTCTCAAAATGTTTTCATCTCTCAATTTTCGCTTTGAGCTCTAGCACCTCTACAAATCCCTACTTCCCTCCGCGAAGGGCCTTTCTTTTACTTTATGCAATTTTTTTAATTTGAGTCTCCATCTTCTCTTATAAAGCACCAACTAGGGGGCACTATGATCATACTTGAGCATTGGGTGTAGTTAATATGTGAGTTTGTTTGATGAATGGATCAATGATTGAGCATGATGGGCTAGGGATAACTTATTTTAGCATTGATATTTTGAAAGACATGGTTTCTTGGTGATATGCTTGAGTATTGATGTCCTCATGTCAAATTATAGACTATTACTTTGAATCATTCAAGTCCAAATATCCATGCCACAAAAGAAAACAGTACATGATGAATACGATAGGTAGCAATCCACACAAAAAAATTCTGTTTTAAATTTCTACTGTATCATGATAAGTTTTATGAGAAAGAGTGGCTTTTATGATGCTAGGAAAAGTGATTGAAATTATCATTGATCAAACTTATGCACTTTGCTAGCATTCACACTTTATAAATTATTTCTTTTATCATTTACCTACTCGAGGATGAGTAGGAATGAAGCTTGGGGATGCTGATACGTCTCCAACGTATCTATAGTTTATGAAGTATTCATGCCATGTTTACAACAATTTTATATGGTTTTGGTATGATTTGCATGGAACTAACCCGGAATGACGCTGTTTTTAGCAGAACTACCATGGTGTTGTTTTTTGTGCAGAAATGGAAGTTCTCCAAATGAGCTGAAACTTTTTGACGATTTTTTTGGAACAAAAGAGACCCCCTAAGCTTCGTGGGAGGGCCAGAAGAGCCACGAGGAGGGCACAACCCACCAGGGCACGCCTGGTGGGCCTGGCTTGCCCCGGTGAGTTGTGCTCACCTCGAGGCCCATCTTAGTGTGAAACCAACGCCAAAAAATCCTATAAATAGAGAAACCATCGGGGGTTAAACTAGATCAGAAGTTCCGGCGCCACAAGGCTCTGTAGCCACAAGAAACCATCTAGACCCCGTTCCGGCACCCTGCCGGCGGGGCGAATCATCACCGGTGGCCATCTTCATCATCCTGGCGGCCACCATGATGAGGAGGGAGTAGTCCACCCACGGGGCTGAGGGTTTGTACCAATAGCTATGTGTTTAATCTCTCTCTCTCGTGCTCTTGAGATTTCACGATCTTGATGTATCGCGGGGTTTGTTAATATAGTCGGATCATATGGTGTTTTCCCCTCTCTACCTTGTTGTGATGAATTGAGTTTTTCCCTTTGAGATTTCGTTGTTATCGGATTGAATACTTGTATGGATTTGAGAACACTTGATATATGTCTTGCAATTGAATACTTGTGGTAACAATGGGGTATCGCATTGATTCACTTGATATATGTTTTGGCACTCAAGTCACGGATTCCCGAGGTGACATTGGGGTAATCTATGCATAAGGGTTGATGCACGTTCTTGTCTTTGTTTCTCTGGTAGAAATCTTGGGGCACTCTTTGAAGTTCTTTGTGTTGGATTGAGTACTATGAATATGAATTTGCTTTGGTGTTATTTTAGTACAAACTCTAGGATAGATCGAACGGAAAGAATAGCTTTGTGTTATTTTAGTACGAACTCTTGAATAGATCGAACGGAAAGAATAGATTTGAGGTGGTTTCATACCCTACAAACAATTTATTCTTATGTTCTCCGCTAGATAGGAACTTTGGAGTGATTCTTCATCGCACTTTGAGGGGTGGTTATATGATCCAATTATATCAGCAATATTGAGAGATTGCACTAGCGAATGTACGGACCCTAGGCCTCATTTTCAAGCATTGCAATACCGTTTCTGTGCCTGTTTACTATTTGCTACCTTGCTGTTTTTATTTATTCAGATTATAAAAATATATTTCTACCATCCATATTACACTTTTATCACCATCTCTTCGCCGAAATAGTGCACCCATACAATTTGCCATTGTATTGGGTGTGTTGGGGACACAAGAGATTTCTTGTATTTGGTTGTAGGCCTTGTTTGAGAGAGACCATCTTCATCCTACACCTCTCACGGATTGATAAACATTAGGTCATCCACTTGAGGAAAAATTGCTACTGTCCTACAAAACTCTGCGCTTGGAGGCCCAGCACGTGTCTACAAGAATAAAGTTGCGTAGTAGACATTAAAGTCATATGCACCCTAACGGTAAAAGTTTCTAACCCTTGCTTAGACGTAAGCTTGGGGAGTGTCGGCGTTCTGGGAACGGGGGTCCCTAGACTTGCCTGCCTGCGGCCCACGGCGTAGCTGTGCAAGCAGGCCTATACGGCCCATCTTCATCAGCAAGGCATCCAAGACCCTCGCGAGGGGCCAAGCCTCGCGAGGCGGACGACGCGAGGCCTCCTCAGGAGCGGCCTCGCTAGGCAGGCTCACGAGGGGCGGAGAGATCAAGGCAAGGCAAACCTCGCGAGGTCCTCGTGACGTGAGCCATGACGATCGAGACCAGGCGGGCGCCAGGCGGGCGCTAGCACGCGCAGCGTCCTCGTTTCCTCTTTGGTGCTAAAGGGGCAAGCGCAGGCGCAGAGTAGGTCGCATGATGATACGTGTTTGTCACAGTAGGTCGCGTTTTTTGTCATGCATGTACATCCATGATAAATTTATGACAGAATCAAGATAGTCATACCTGTGCTGTCGTAGAAGTGTTCCATGACATTACCAAAATTATCATCACGGAAGTGTCCACTTCCATGACGATAAATCGTGCGTCACAGAAGTGCTTTTCGTCAAGGGTGACCGACACGTGGCATCCTCCGTAACGGAACGCCGTTAAGCTATCGGGTCGGGTTTTGGATCCGATAACCCGTTAACAGCCCCGACCAATGGGGATTTTCCACGTGTAAAATCATCATTGGCTGGAGGAAACACGTGTCGGCTCATCGCTGGGACAGATGTCATCCACTCATTGGACAGAAGGCGCCTATGATACGTTGACACGTGGCACTGCCCAACAGTGGCCCATTCCTGTGAAAAGGCCGGCCCGTTTGACTTGGTCAAAAGCTGGCGGGCCGGCCCATGGAAAGCTTGTTAATGGCCTATTCGCATATAGCCCATTTACAGCCCGCTAACCCAAGGCCCGTTACGCCCTATTCGAATTAGGCCCAGTAGCGTCATCTGGGCCATCCAATATGATTCCAGCCCGTTTTCACTTCTGGCCCATGTATGGCCCATGACGTCTTTCGACCCATATGAGGCCCTACGTAACTCTTGGCCTATTAACGGCCCGTGCTGAAACTGGCCCGTAATGAACAGTGTATTACTTTACACCCATTAACGGCCCGTGGTGAAACTGGCACGTAATGAACAATGTATCACTTTATACCCATTAATGGCCCGTTATTCCGTTGGGCCGTTTCCAGCCCATGTTATCTTTCGGCCTTCTCAGAGCCCATTTATTCTTGGGCTATTTTCTAGCATTCGTTTACTTACGGCCCGTTATTGTCATTTTCTGCTTGTGGGCCAAATTCAGCCCGTCGTTACAGTCGGCCCGTTTGTGGTCGTTAATACGTTGGGACATTTTCATAGCGTCATCAAATACGGCCTATTAACGATGGCCCGTTATGGTCGGCCCATGAACGGACGATTCCAACTCTAGCCCGTTTACGGCCAGAATGCGGTCTGTTTGGCCCATGTTTGGCCAATCGATCATACGGCCCATATAAGGCCCATTGATGATACGGCCCGTAGAAGGCCCATTGTTTCTATGGCCCGTAGAAGGCCCATTGTTTCTACGGCCCGTAGAAGGCCCGTTGTTTCTACGGCCCGTAGAAAGCCCACTATTTATACGGCCCGTAGAAGGCCCACTGTTTCTACGGCCCGTAGGAGGCCCAGTGTCACTACAGTAAATACTGGCCCATGGTTATTGTGGCCTAGTTTTAAAAAATAGGTTATTGCAGCCACTAGCAAACCGCAGAAAAAGAACTGAACTGACTACAAGCAAACAAATAAACAAGACAACAAGGAAATAAATAAGCAAGCAACTTACACTAGGCTATCACGGCTATTACACATATTACATCCACTGGGCATCAAAGTTCGCCACCAGTGCAAATATAGGGAACACAGCAGCATATAAACGCCGCAGCAAAACAAGTCCAGAACGGAAACCACTTCAGAAGAGCTCAAGAAATAATATCCTGGGTACCCATAATGCTGGCAAGATGCTTAGCAAGCATATTAACTTTCTCTTGTTTGGCGCTTAAGTCCTCCAGCGCTTGCTGTTGCACCAGAAAGTATGCATCTGAATTCTGCAGGGACTTCCTCAGTCCTTCGGCTTCCTGTCGCATAACATCTGATCGATGTCTTTCAACTTGAAGTTGAGACTCAAGAAGCCGAACTGATTCAGGCAACGAGTTCGAAGAGCTGGTGCCAGCAGTGTTAGCCAGTAACACGAACACTACATCAAGACAGGACTTTGGGGTTGTCTCAGTGTCTTCAGTATAGTTTTTATCAGCTTTCTTGGAGACCAACAGGGATATCTCACTATCTTGAACCTTATCTGCATTACTTCCTTTACCATTGCATAACAGGGTACTCTTCTCCAATATTTTATCCGCGTTCTAAAAGAGAAACAAACAAACACATCTCAGGTTTACAATGTAGTATATGAAACTCATTTTGGTAAACCAGTTCAGTAGTAAGGTGGACAGGATAACAGCATGAAACAAACATATATCTATGTAGTATGGTCACTGTATGGTCTATATCATTCTAGTTTATGTTGCCAAATCAAGATAGATACAGTTCGAATCATATCTATTTAAGACAAAGCAGCATAGACAGAATATAAGTGTGGGAAACTACACAGCAATAACAACACTTGTAATGTGCATGGCATGAGAACAAAACTGTTTGTTCAATTGAAACTAAAATCAACATAGAGCAAGTTACAACAGCAAACACGTTAAAGAAACAGGTTCAAAACATACCTGTTGCGCCATTGGAGTTTCAATTGCATCCTTCAAATTTGAAATTAGTTGGTATGAGTAAATACAGTGATGCAAGAGCAAAGTAGTATGAACCATAGCTATGGAACCTAACCTGAGAACAATTCTTCTTCTACTTTAAGCGTTGACTTGGGGTTCGGAGTGGTGGTCCTCGTGCTTTGCGCACTGCAGTTGCTTTACTAACTGATCGTGTTTGGGTGCTTTGTGGTGGAGACGGTGCTGTGTCAACGGGAACTTGGTTACTATCTACTGGGGTTGGGGTTAGAAGGGGTGTAGCTGGTTCTGTGTCCAACTGGGTAGGGGTACAATCTGCGTGAGTCTGGGTTATGTGTGGTGGGGCTGGTTCTTGGGCAAGTACAACCGTGGTTCTATCTCCATCGACAGGTAGCACGATCTTTTCTAAAGACAGTGTTTTTACTCCCACAGATACTACCATCACCCCCTCCAATTGAAATGGCTGATAAACAAGAAAAGTAATTGAATGTACAGACATTGTAAGATAGACAGTTGCAATGGATAGTAGGGAAGAAAACAGGGCATGAAATAATTCACATTTATGTTGTCTAACCAAAGAGAATAGCGGGACATAATTTCAAATATATGATGGCTAATTAAACAGGATAGCATGACACAATTTCACATGTATGATGGCTAACTAAACAGGATAGAATGACATACTTCAAAATATGATGACTATGTAAACAGGATGTCATGATATAACTATACGATGTGTCTATTAAAGTGGTTGGCATGCCATAAATCACAAACATGCCGTTGATGGAAACATGATGGCATGATATAATTCACGGATAGAATGACATAATTCAAAATATGATGGCTATGTAAACAGGATGAGATGATATAACTATATTATGTCTTTAGAAAATGGGTTGGCATGCCATAATTCAGATGCATGCTGTCTATGTAAACATCATGGCATGATATAATTCAAATATATGATTTATATACTAAGGAAGTGAGCAGAGGGCAATCGCATATATGATGTGTCAACTAAGGAGATGGCATTCAATATCGTGTATATGATGTAAAAACTAAGCATTGCAATACAACATATGCATGATATGAGTAATATAACCCTGTCAAGTTTGAGCATACACCTCAGGGGGATAATAGGACTGGTCATCTGCCTCTGAATCCTCCTTTGAAGAGCTATCTGTAACCAGCAAGATATCTGCTTCAGCAGGTAGCATTGTCTGCTCTGAAGACCTTGTTTTCACTCCAGATTTCTCCATCACCAATTCAAATGGCTGATGCACAGGAAGAGCGGTTGAATATACAAACATTGTCGACAAAAGCAAATGAGAAATACAAAAAAAAAGGACGGCGTGATATAATTCACATATATGACGCTTGGCTAAACAGCATGGCATTGCATAATTCACATATATAATGCCTTGCAACAAGATAGCATTGCATAATTCACATATATAATGTCTTGCAACAAGATGGCATTGCATAATTCACATATATGGTAATTAGACACTAAACAGGTGGCATTCACACAAATCATGTCTAAACTAAGCAAATGAAATAGCAATGCAAGATACCATACGCACGATATGAGCAACATAACCCTGCCAAGTTAGAGCATGCACCTCGGGGGGTGGGGAATAGGACTGGTCATCTGTCTCTGAATCCTCCTCTGAGGAGCTATCTGTAACCAGCAAGACATGCGCTTCGTAGGATAGCATTGTCTGCTCTGAAGACCTTGTTTCCACTCCACATTTTTCCATGACCGTGTCGAATGGCTGATGCACAGGAAGAGTATTGAATGTACTAAAATTTTTGACAAATTTAACACATAATAAAAAAATGATGTCATGATATAATTCACATATAAGATGACTGGATAACCAGGGTGGCATTGGAAAATTCACATATATGATGCCTGGCTAAACAAGATGGCATTGCATGATTAACATATACGATAAAGAAACTAAACAGATGGCATTGACACAAAGCATGTCTAAACTAAGCAGATGACATCTTTGATGTATACAGTAAGCAATCCAAGGCACCATATGCATGATATTACCAACATCAGCATGCCAAGTTAGAGCGAAGACCTCATGGGGTAAATAGGAGTGGTCTTCTGCTTCTGAATCCCCCTCAGAACAGTTATCTTCCTCTTGATTACGATCCAAAATGGGTGCAGGGGGGCTGCCTTTGCGCCCACCATGGAGCGACGTCTGCATGAAATTTTATTGCCACACAAGGCTCGTCTCTTTTGCTCTACATATTCAGTTCCATTGTGTACAATAACTGACATGAATATGAATAAAACATAGTGAGATTATGTAAGGAGTGCATGCACAAATCCAGAGTGAAGGTAGCAAACTGTGGATAGACCCAAAACCAATGATAGCAGGCAGATAATAGCTTTAGTTAAAAAATACAGATAATGGCTCCTTTAATGTTTGTTTGCACCCAACATGAAACTCATACTAGACACCCGAGATTAACCGGATAGTAGACAGATAGTACTGATTGCTGCCCCAATATGTACCCCACAACCATTTAAAAACTCAAGTTTCAGCATAAGTTCTGACCTGAGTCAGAGTCTAATAGGTGAACACGATGATAAAGTAGCATGTCATCATATTAAGCGATGCATAACGTAAGCAGACATGAAAGAGTGCGACCTCTCTTGCGGACCTGTGTAGTCCTCAAGGTGCTCAGTTGATGATGGTAATGCAGTTGTCGTGGCTGCCGGCGGCGGGGAAGAAGATCTGAGGCGGCGAAAGACGGTTTGGAGAGTGGATCCCTACTGTGGTGAACCCTTCCGTCGTTGGAGTAGCTGAGCTGGGGTGGAACACAGCACCGCAGGAGCAGGACAAACCACACAAGGTTTTCTTTGACACATATCTGTAACAGAAGTAATTGTGTAAGGGCTTGTTTGAATTTGAGGATTCTAACAATGCAGGGATAGGAAATAGACAGGAATAGGATAGGAATGCACATGCAAAATAGAGAATTTGAAAACACAGGATTTCTGCCAATCTGGGTGTTTGGTTCACAAGAATTGGAAGATCACAGGATGCAAAGAAGCATGGTGCGATTAAGTCAAACCACAAGAAGTGTACAACCTCTTTGGCGAAGCCATGTCGATCTCAGCATGATTGGGTTGGCCGGTGAGGATGGTCCGGCTGACTTGGCTATCGGAGGAGGGGAAGACGATCTTAGGCGTCTGGAGATGGAGCCCGAGGTACTGCTCCGCTGTGATGGAGGGTTTCGTCGTTGGAGCAGCTCCGGTGAGTTGTACGACGCCGAGGCTGAAGCAGGACAAGAGAGACAATGTTAACCTGAGTGGAATTCTAATAGCATCTCCAATAGATGACGTAAAATACATAACCACAAAGTGCTAGATGTATACATCAGCCGCTCATCTCTGAACTTAACTGTCGAAACTGAATTTGTCCAAACTAAACTTAACTGTCGAAACTCAATTTTGCTGTCGAAACTGAATTTTACTGTCGAAACTGAACGCACTAGAGGTGAGGCTACACGTCAGTCGACTGACTTTTTCATCTCTAGTCAGTCGATTTGGCAGCCGTTGGATACGAAATCAAGGGCCTGCAGTTCATCTTCAACCTCCACCCCCTGGGCCGCCAGCCACCACCGGCCAAACAGCCGCCCCCGCCGCCCCGCACGCCCCGAAAAC